>NC_133456.1:90500725-90595725 GCF_048565385.1 Saimiri boliviensis
GAGCAGAAGCTCAAACTCTGGTTTTCTGATTCAAAATGCTATGTTCACACTCTACTCTCTATCCAAGCATATAACAACTTGAAAAAAAAGAAAAACTCATAAATTTCTCTATATCTGTGTCCTTCAAGCTACATTCTGCATTCCTTTTATTGCTGTGTTTCTCAATTTAGAAAAATAAATAGAAAACCTTGATCAACAATCCTATAAAATCTGTCCAATTCACTCAAAGCTTCAGATTTTACCTGTGCCCACGTGCCACCAACCTTTCCAGTTAAAATGTCACTATATTCCCACCACTAAGTGTCTTTTCAGATTACAGGATGCAACTTGATAAGCAACTGATTTGACCTTTTCTGCACTGGGTTAGGTACTAGCTATCTAACTATACTAGCTGGTATACTATTGTATAAACTGTATGACAGTTATTGAGTTGGGACAAACTAACAGCATGAATGTTTCACACACCAGCAACCAAATTGGGCATATATTCTGATAAGTTACTTGCATTCTCTTTTATTTTTAGCAGATATTTAACACAAATTTTGCCTGCATATAGATTTGCCACCTGTACTGGACATATTCTATGCTTTGTTCCAGATTTGCTCACCCTCACCTCCCCCTCAGATGTTAGCTCCCTGCTCAGTGGAGAACCATGATGGCCACTGCCTGCACCTCACCCACTAACACTGCCAGTTGTCTCAGTTTCCCCCAGACAGAAACAGACCAAATTCCTGAGTCACACTTACAGAAAAGTCTCCCAGGAGAACCACTTAACTGACATTAAATCACATGTGGTTTACTTGTTATTGCAGCATAATCTAACCTTAGCCTGACTAAATCTATTAACATTTCACCTTGTACCCTGCGCCAAGAGCTAGGAAAGGAATCTCTCACCTGAACTATCTCCAGAAGGCCAACAGGAATATACTGTGTCATACTGAGTAATCGTCCTCTGAGATACTAGAGTGGTGGATAGGAATAGTGACATTACATTCTAGTAATATGTAACCTGTCTTGTTTCGTGGCAACTCCACCTCTTAAATTAGGTTGACTTTCCCCAGAAGCTAACCTGAGGCAAGGATTCAAATATATTCTTTCATCTGAGAAACACTGGTAACAGAGTGGAGAAATAAGATGTGGAAGAAGTAGTCAACCAAAGGTGCATCACTGAGCAAGTCAGTGCTGAAGACAACTGGAGGTCAAGTTCACTGGAGAGCTCTGGGAGACAGTGTAGACTGTGCCCCAGGCTTATCCCGATCAAGAAGCAGAGGAGATGGGGCACTTATTCACCAACTCTCCACCTGTTATTAGAACTTTGCTTCCCCAGCCTGATCCAGCTCTCCCAACTTGCCCTACATGCACAGGCTGAGAAGACACAACCACCACCACCCTCCTGCAGAGAGCGCAGATGTTCACAGTTGTACTATGCGGAGCTAGTGCCAAAAGTATGTGTATGAAGCTATTTCTTCTATGTCCAAATTATGCCACCTCCAAACTCAAACCCATGCGAACCACCCACGAAGTTTCTTTCATGACTAGTAATTCTCCCCGGGCAAGATGTATTAGGTCTATTTAAAATCATCCCAACAGCTCAAATTTTATCACAAATATAGTCACTGGGATGGTGATGAAGCCCCTTCTAGCATCTCTAGGTCAATTTAGTGCCATTCACCTCCCTTCTCTACGTGAGTCATCCTTGGTGGGTGAAACATCCCAGTGTTCCAGCTTCTCATTAAATGCCTCATAACTAATTCCTTTGAGCCCAGATTTCTTGGCCTAATGTGGTCTTCCATAGAGCCAAGGCATCCTTGGAAGAAGCTATTCCTTGGAAGCAGCATGTACACAATTCGCAGCACTTCATGTCTTGTTTTGAGAGTTCTCTCTCTCCAAGTCTCCATTTCAGTAATGAACTGCCTAATCCTGGCCATTTTCCCCACCAGGATGTGGTTAAGTCTGTCATCCTTGTTATGGTTGGGGGGTGGCTCATTCTCATTAAAATGACCTTATCACTGCTAATCTCTCATAGGCCATTGCAATTATTTACTGAGTCTCTGTGGGTGGAAAGGTAAACTGCAGATTGCTTTAGCTCTGTTCCCCACTTGTGAGTAAATCTAAGAAGCTTTGAAGAAGTATAGGAGCCTAAGGTCGAGTTGCAGTTCTCTTCTGAGCTTAACATTGATATGTTGAATGGGGCCAGAGTACGGGGGCCTGAAATATCAGCACCCACTTTCGTTTTAATGAGACAACTGAACTCAGGTAATCCTGAAGCTCAGCACACTAGCTACGGATATCAGAGAAGTGGCATTTGTTTTTCCAGTGCTGATATTCAAAGTGACACTGAGATGGCTTCCATATTTTTTAACTAGATAATTAAAACAAAAAAGATAAAATTATTATTTGAAGGTACAGGGGCATGTCTGATTAAGCCCCAGTAGTGAAAATAACCATCAATTCACTGATGATGTATTGGCCTATTTTAGAGAGTCACATGAATGACAGTATGAAAACTGGCACTGATAGACAATTTCATTTTAGTCAAAATTGTCTTTTTGTTTAAAAAAAGGGGTGGGGGGCATGGAGTTCTTTCACGATATAATTAACCAGAAACTGGTCATTTAATTTCATTTTGCCACATACAGAAAGAAGGGGTTCAGGAAAGAATAGGAAAAACAATGAATAAGCTGCTACCAGGCAAAGATAGCAGGGCAAGTTTCCAAGCTACGTGAGCTATGTTTCCTTGACAGCTTTGGATTATTAAGAAAACAGTTGCCAAGACATAAACTAATATTCAGAAACAGCTGCCAGATAATATGTTGTCTTTCCAATGGTTAGAGTATCTCATGAAAAGCCCTCTTGACAGAGCCGCTCTACTCCAGTGTTGATTTACAGAGCACTATTCCCAGGAAAAAGCAGTTAGCTTAATTTATAGTAACCCAGGGCTCACCACGGAAGTGGAGTCAGCAGAGAGCTGGCAAGAGAGTAAAAGACCAGCTCAGCTATTCATGTAAATCTTCCTTCATTTATTAACTACCAGACATCAAAGCGACCAGATTCCCGGTTACTTACAAGTGCTTCGTCCCTCTATCAAAATGACATTAGCCATCCAAATCCTAGATGACTGAATGTAGCCTCTCCCTGGTGAAAGAAACCTGAAACATCACCTAACCAATCATGTGGTTTCTAAGTGAGGAGATAGACGTTCAAATGATCAAGTCACCATCCAAGAGCAACCAATCACTTTGCAGCCGAGCAGAACCAGCACTAGTGCCTTATCTCCAGCCCAGGACACTTTCTACCACTTCCCATAGGCTAAGAACTCTGAATTGTGTGAGACTGTTATGAACCACAGGCTGGGTGATCTGTATAAGGCATATTGAGCCAGATCTCCAACCACATCTTTTGGGTACATCAGGTACATCCAGAAGCTTCTTCAGTAACAATCAGATCATCAAGATGCTCCTGGGTACACTGAAGAATTAACTTAAGCAAAGTCCCTGCAAAATAAACATCCATTGATCTTTTTCGCTTCACAGACATAATACACAATGCTACCAAGGGAGAGTCTGGCCGCTCTCCAGGAGAAAATAGTTTCAGATCTCACCTATTTAAGAACAGAGACAGGGTCCAAATGATCTCCAAACACTTCTCCCTGTTCTAACATCCTGTAAGTTGAATTTATATATTTTAAGGATTGAATCATAGTCACACTCCTATAACATAAACTCAGAAAAATTTTACCTCCTGTCTAGCTCATCACTGGATACAAAGCATCCTCACTTATATAAACTCATTATCTTCTAATAACCCTGTGCAGCTGGAGAGTTAAGAATAATATGTTTTGAACAATCCTGGGAGGGAGAAAAGCATTAAGATTAAGAAAGTCAAGTCAGAGAGGCTCAGATTTCAGCTTCAGCTCTCTCACTATCAGTGACCTGATTAGCTCCTCTAGACCTCGAGTATTCATCAGTAGAGTGGGCATCATTATCACAAGATGTATTAAGAATCAGCGATTAATGATGCACTCTAGGTGCCCTGAGTCCTACTCCAGAGTTCTTCCTATCTCCCTATTTCCTTTCCTTTTCTATATTTTTCTTACCTTCAACTTTTAAGTTCAGGAGTACATGTACAGAACATGCAGGTTTGTTACACAGGTGCGCCATGGTAGTTTGCTGCACAGATCATCCCATCACCTAGGTGTTAAGCCCAGCATCCATTAGCTATTCTTCCTGATGCTGTCCCCCCACCTCTCCACCCCGACAGGCCCCTGTTGAGTATTGTTCCTCACTGTGTTCATGTGTTCTCATCATTCAGCTCCCACTTATAAGTGAGAACATGCAGTGTTGGGTTTTCTGTTCCTGCATTAATTTGCTGAGGATAACAGCTTTCAGCTCTGTCCATGTCCCTGAAAGGGCCAGGATCTTATTCCTTTTTATGGCTGCATAGTATTCCATGCTTTAGTATCTGGGGCCTTGCTGACCCTGCCAGGACTAGCCAATTCTTAGAAAGTATGTCTTGTACACAAGAGCAGAAAATCAAACACCGCATGTTCTCACTCATAGGCGGGTGTTGAACAATGAGAACACATGGACACAGGGAGGGGAGCACTACACACTGGGGTCCGTGGGGTGGGGGGAAATGGGGGAGGGACGGGGGGTGGGGAGGTGGGAAGAGATAGCTTGGGGAGAAATGACAGATACAGGCGAGGGGACGGAAGGCAGAAAACCACACTGCCATGTGTGTACCTATGCAACAATCTTGCATGTTCTTCACACATACCCCCAAACCTAAAATGCAATTTAAAAAAAAGAAAGAAACAGAATGGAAAAGAATATTAAATAAATAAATAAATAAATAATAAATAAATAAATAAAAAAGAAAGTATGTCTTGTAAATGCAAATCAACCAATCGGGAGCCTATAACCTAACTATCTCCTCAACCAGGTTCTCCCACTCCAGCCTACTCTACCCACCTGCCCTGATTACCCCAGGGCCACGTATCATAAACTAGGGACAGCCCTTCTTTTCCCAGAGCCTGCAGGAATTATTCACCTAGCCAATCCTGAGCCTCCTTACCCTGCCTCACCCATTTCTTCTTGGAGAAACCACAATATAATCCCCTTCTCCTAGTTCCCCCTCTGCCTCCTGACCAATGCTAGTGCTTCCCCCTGTGGCCCTCCCTGAATGGTGTGGTGTGCTCTTCCCCTCATCAGGGGAACCGTAACAAACTATCTGTCTTTCTACACAATGTCTCACTCTGTCACCCAGGCTGGAGTGCACTGGCATGATCTCAGCTCACTGCAGCCTCTGCCTCCCAGGTTCAAGCTATTCTCATACCTCACCCTCCCTAGTAGTTGGGATTACAGGTGTGTGCCACCACATCTGGACAATTTTTTGTATTTTTAGTAGAGACGGGGTTTTGCCATATGGGCCAGGCTGGTCTCAAACTCCTGGCTGAATGTGATCCACCAGCCCCAGCCTCCCAAAGTGCTAGAATTACAGGTGTGAGCCACCATGCCCAGCCCAAAGTATATCTTTTCAATAACAGTTACCTGCTGATCTGTTGGCCTAACTATACCTCAAATTTCTATTAACACATTATATTTTAAAGCACTCGTACCACATTATACCCACCCCCATCTCCCAATTCAGCCTAGCACAGGAGAAGTCACATGGCAAACAGTAAGTGACTGCAGTGGTTAATTTTGTGTATCAACTTGGCTGGGCCACTGTGCCCAGATATTTGGTCAAACATTGTTTGACCTGGATGTTTCTATGAAGGTGTTTTTTGAATAAGAATCACATGTAAATCTGCAGACTTTGAGTAAAGCAGGTTGCCCTCCATAAATGTGAATGGGCCTTGACCATCAGTTGAAGGTTTTCACAGAACAAAGACCGGCCTCCCCCTGGGTCTGGGAAATTCTGCCAACAGATGACCTTTGAGCTTGAACTGAAATTCTCCCCTGGGTCTCCAACCTGCCAGCCTATCCTGCAGATTTTGGACTTGTACCTCCATAATTTCATGATCTAGTTCTTTAAAAATATACAAACATACACACACACACACACACACACACACACACACACACACTGCTGATTCTGTTTCTCTGGCAAACCCTAACACAGAGACTATGAGATTAAATGCACAAAGTCACATCTGCTATGAACAAGAACACTTGTATGGCAGCACTCTTCATAATAGGCAAAAAACAGAAACAGATCAAATGGTCACAATGGTTTGAAATATTTACAATATGCTCATTCAAAAGAATGCCAGTGACTGATGAAAAGAAATGAACTACAAGTACAATCAACAAGGATGAATCTCACAAATATAATACTGAATGAGGCCAAACAAATTTGTGGTCCCAGTCACCCTGGGAGGAGGAGCGGGGGAGATGAGGGCCCAAGGGTACTTCTGCAGTGCTCCTGGCAATGTTCTGTTTCTTGATCTGGAAGCTGGTTACACATGTGATCCAATCAGTGAAAAATTTATTGAGCTATACATGGCAGATCTGTGCCCTTTCCTGTGTATATGTTATACTTCACTAAAGTTCATAAAGATAGAAAAATAAATTAAAATGATATTTGTTAAAAGTCACTCATTATTCCAATCAGCAGCCTGTCTCTAAGATACAGTGGATATTCAGGCACTTGAAACTCGAAATTCAGAAGAGAAAGGTTAAACTTGAAATTACCTGTGTCTGAATATATTATATTTCCTAAACTGAATTTTGAAAATCATGCTACAACCTCTGTCAGATCTCTGGAAACACTGAGATAATTGGGGCTTGGAGCCTCAGAATCACCCCAGTAGATATATAAAGTACTATTTTATTTTCATGAGGGACAGAGTCCCATGGAGAACCTGGCAAAATAATCCTCTCAGCATGCAGGTTTTTTAAAAAAACAATTTCCCACTGTAATTATCTCAAGTGTCTCTGGGCAAGTGCAATAAATTGGACATGCAATCTATACTGTACACTTCAAGAAGTACAAGTAATTCTCTGAACTTTTAAAAGAGGCAAAGAAAAGAAAGCAAAAAAAAAAAAAGAAATCATTGTGTTGCGTGACAATAAGAGCAAGTACATTTGAACTTGGGAGGCACAGGGGAGTATTTGCTTGTTAAGAAGTGGACTCACTCAGGGGATGTTGTTGGTTTTGTATGCTGGAATGCAGCATTCAAACGCTGAATGGGAAAGGAGAACTGGAAGCCCAGGAGATCTGCCAGTGCCAGAAGCTCTTTTGTCAGGCCTTGGCATTTATGCGGCCTGGGTTATGCTTAGCACATATAGCAGCAAAGGCTCAGTGCTGGCCATGCCTTCAGGATCAACTCTACACTTCCTGAGCTGACCCCAGGCCCCTTCCTGCTCCCTCCTCACTCCTCCCTCACATGACCTGTGCTATGGCATCTGCAATTCTGGAAGTTATATGAATGGACCAAGAATGCTTACTCTCTTACCTTTGATCACCCTGCCCTCTACTTGGAAAACTCTAACAATGACATGAAAACTCCTGCTCAACCCTCAAGACCCAACTCTTTTCCAAAAATCTTTTCCTAACTCTCCCCACCCCAGTCTGCACCAAGAACCCCTCTAGTACATTCTCTGCTGCCTGCCCCTCTCTCTGCCACCCTTCCCCCTTGCTTTCCTCTCCTCTCTATTACGAGAAGATAGAGTCAGGGAAAGATGAGGGTGGGAGGAGGCAGAGATGGATTGGGGATAGAAGGGAGGCACACTCATAGATTGGTATTAAAAATCCTAGAGAAGGACTATGATTGGTCAAGCTTAGCTACATTCCTTGACTTTAGACCAATTAATTATAGCTGTGGGTGTGAGATATTATGTCCAGAATCAGGGCCTGTTGCAGGGAGAAAAAGGAAGAAAGGTGCTGAATGAAAATAACACACATAACTATTAATACAAATAAAGTTACTTGGCATTCTTATTAAATTTCAAGGCTAGTCAATAAAGGACAAGCTCCAGGTGGGCCAAATTTACCCGTATCAACGCATCTTGCACAAAACTAAACATTGCTCCTAAACCCCTATGTCTACAGACTAGATGTTTCTGTCTTGTTCACTCCCATATCCCCAGCAGATAGAACCGTGCTTGGCAGATCATGGGAACTTATTAAACATCTGAGCAAAGAAATAAATGAATGAATGAGCAATTCCTTAAGATAACTTGGGAGTTCCTTTTTGCTAAAAACAGGTCTCTCCTTGGCTGGGCATGGTGGCTCATGCCTGAAATCCCAGCACTTTTGGAGGCCAAGGTGGGCAGATCATGAGGTCAAGAGATGGAAACCATCCTGACCAACATGGTGAATGAAACCCTGTCTCTACTAAAAATACAAAATTAGCTGGACATGGTGGTGCACACCTGTAGTCACAGCTACTCGAGAGGCTTGAACCCAGGAGGCAGAGGTTGCAATGAGCCTGGGCAACAAGAGAGAGACTCTGTCTCAAGGGAAAAAAAAAAAAAAAAAAACAGATATCTCCTCTCACACACATCCCTTTAACTACCCAGACAAACGTACACAGAACTCAATGACTTGCCATTTTTCAGCCAACCACCACTTTCAGAAACAATACATTTTTGAAGTTACTGACAGCATACTAAGGTACTAGAAGCCTCCTACTGTACGGGCAGCTCCTTTTGATGTTTTTCCTGAACCAGTTTCCATAAGAAACTTCAAGTGCCTGACCTAAGAGGTCCCTAAACAAAGGAACCAGCCCCGCAGTCCACCTGCCATGACTGGCCTAAAGATGAATGAAGCTCATAACCGTGAAAGAATCTCCCTTCTGATATCTTCCTAACCGCCTATCTGACAGAGGCTCAGGAAGCAGATGAAAGTCAGAGCAAGATCATTAGGAACCAAATCTGTACAAATGATGCTGCTTACAGCAGACTTAAAAAGTATGCAGTGCCCTTGTTCTGGGTATGATGTCGTTTCTCACATGGCTCCTTTGGAAGTGGCCTCTGATGATACAGCAGGCATCAGAGGGATCACATGAAACCGAATAAAACATTAGCACCAGGCAAGTATAGTTCGTCATGCATCTTTTAAACCCTAGTGTTCAGAGAACAGAGAACTGGCTCCAATCAGCCAGACACAGACATACACACACACACACACACACACACACACACACACGATCTTTTTTTAGTTGGATGAAACCATCTTTCAACTCACCTGGGGGTTTTCATAGTCAAAACCCAGGCAAAAACACAACTAAAACCATAAAACTACAACACGTGGGCTGACATCAGTTCCTTCTGACGCATTTGCTCAGTCTTTGCCAGTTCTGATCTTGGAATACTCAGAGTCACTGTCACCCCTTGCCTCAGTTTCCACATTATACAATTAATGATATCCCACCATAGGTCCCAGGAGCTGTGGGACAAACTGAAAAGAACAGAAAGAACAGCTTGATCAAGTACTTTGTGCTCCTCAGCCAAAACGCAGTGGGTGAATTCATGGGCTCAAGCAAGTCATGCAAGGTTGTTAAGCCTCCTCACTCTTCTTGTCTATGAAATGAGAATAATGTCTCCTACTTCTCAAGAGGACTCTAAAGATTAAATTTTAAAAAGAGGTGAACCGCTTCATCCAGGTCAGTGCTTGACCCTCAACAGCAAAAATATAGGTTCCCTGCATATCTAAATTAAAATTTTAAAAAACCCAGATCTTCATATTTTACTGCTGCCTTTTGATGTCAATGCACCCTCATAATGAAATGCCCTGAGAGGCAGCACTTCACAAGCTGGAAAGTCAGACCCTCCAGACAGACCCTGCACATGAGATCCCACCCCCACACCAACCACGTAGCTACTAAAACCAGATCGCAGATACCAGGAACCCCAGCAGACAAAGAGAAGTCACAGAAGTCATTGATTGATAGGGAAATTGGAGTGGAGCAATGAAGTAACAGGAAAAAAGCAACCAAGACAGTTGAAGAGTCAAGCAGGCAAGAAGAATAGGAGGAAAGTGGATGGGATGTAGTGACAGTTCTCTGTGTGATAGTCCAGATCCTCCAAAGAGCAGACACCAAGACAGGATTAAGCTGCAAGGATTTGATTAGGGGAAGAGCTACCTGGGAGAAAAGTGGGAGGAGCTGTCTGACTTGTCAGTCTGAGTGATGGACAGGGAGGGAAGAAAGGCTGGATGAAAATGTCCCAGACTACTGTGTGGTCTTAAGGGGGGTTGACCATGGTTGGGAACCAGCTGCATGAGAACTAGGTCTTCCAGTCACGTTCTCATTGCTTCACTTCCATAAATCAGCATTTTGTACCAATACAGCAGAGCTTCTCAATCCAGTGATTACACACTGGCCTGGCCTGAGAGCATAGGTCAAGCTACGAACAAAATGTCATGTGAGCGAATACATCACACTAGGGTGCCTCATTAGCAGAGTTAGGAACCCATGATGTTTGTTCCAAATGGAATGGTTAGAGGAGGTTCAACGACACTAGAGAGGACCAGAGAAAAAGGCCAAGGAACCAAGGTTTGCTCCTGTCTTATTTTTTTAATCCCCCAGAGGCAGAGCCTGAGACAAGGGCTTGTTGGCAGGTACTGTTTGAAACACAAACCAAGGAAGCAGGGGTGTGGGGATGAGGGGAGAGAGACAGGAAAGGAGCAGCTAATATAGGGGCACTGCTGAGGTCTCAAGAGGCAACTCGATTTCCTGCAGGACTTCAGAAAACACAGAATGCAGTCCAGAAACGTTCCCTGAATGAGCAGTTTGAAGTAGTTATCCACTGGCTCTTCTCCCACTGCTTGAGAGCTGTCCCTTTAGGGAGTTAATGCCCCTAATCTTCAAGACTGGGAAAGTCTCCGGTGCTGGAAAAAGCCAACCCTTGGGGGAGACACTTCCAGTGGCAAGTCAGAGCCTGCAAGAAACCTTCCAGCACAGCTGCAGCGAAAACCAGGGTTGGGCGCGGAGTTGAAATGTGGGGACAGGAGGCACAGACATTTGCTACAGCTCCAAAGGTAAATTGCAGCTGAGTGACTTTAACCTCAACACTTTGTTACTGTTCTCATCTTAAACACTCCCTGTCACCCCAGGTCCCACAAGTGTAAAGCCCTGCTACCTGCTGCATTTAACACTTTAGTCAGATGTAACCTCCCACTCTGACCCCAAGGCATTTGCTCAATAATGACCTCAAGGCATTTGCTTCAATTCGACTGGAGTCCCCTCAGAGGAGAACTCAGAGTATGTGTGAGCAGTAGATAGGGCAAAGCCAGGCCCTCTGGTCTACAGTCTTTTTCCTTCCAGTAATTCCTACCCCGAGGGCACACTCACCTTGGTGAAAGATGGACTCAGAGACCGATGCATCAAGTAAGACAGGTGTATGAGTCCTGGCTAATGCCAGGGGATCTCTTTGCTACTGCAGCTAATGTAGGCTTCTGCTATGACTGAGAAGCTGAGAGCACTCACAAACACACCTACTTTGGTATCTCTGTTCTGCGTCTGCAACATTACAGGTAACTTTCAGACTGGTGAGAGGAACCCACCTTCACCTGCTGTCAATACCTAATCATTTCAACGAGCAGTCCAAAACTGTGGGATCTGAATCACCTGGAGAGCTAATCAAGTGCAGCGAGACATCTGATTCTTAAAGTAGGAAAGGACCTGCTTGCCTTCACTAAGTTCCCTAGGAGATTCCGAGGTCCACCAAAGTTCAAGAACCTGACTGAAGCCTGGACCAGAGCTTTTCAAACGTTACTGGGCATGTGATTTGCCTGGGGATCTTGTTAAACTACAGATTGATTCAACAGCCTGCTATGGGGCCTGCGAGGCTGCAATTCTGATGGGTTCCCAGCTGATGTTGATATGGTTGGTCCACAGGCCATACTTTAAGTAGCAAGCGTCTGTCATACAGAATACAATGGCCTCAAGAAGGTTTCATGGGGGATGTGCAGGAGTGGCTTTGCTGGGGACTGTTCTTACCTGGTCTCTTAGCTTCCCCTAGAGCATACACCAGTGACATTTTAAGTGCAAATACAGAAAAAAAATAATTTTTGCTATGCTCTTGCCTTTTTTTGGGAAATTTCATAACTTTTTAAATTCAATATATCCAAATATTGTCATTTCAACATGTAATCAATACATAAGGTATTCATGGGTGGGCACGGTCGCTCACACCTGTAATCCCAGCACTTTGGGAGGTCAAAGCAGGCAGGTCACTTGAGGTCAGAAGTTTGAGACCAGCCTGGCCAACATGGTGAAACCCTGTATCTCCTAAAAATACAAAAATTAGCTGGGCACAGTGGCGAGTGCCTGTAATACTAGCTACTCAGGAGGCTAGGGCAGAAGAATTGCTTGAACCCAAGAGGCAGAGGTTACAGTGAGCCGAGATCATGCCACTGTACTCCAGCCTGAGTGACAGAGTGAGACTCCATCTCAAAAAAAAAAAGTTATTCATGAAATATTTTATATTTTTGTTCAAGCACAGTACACCTCAAGTTCTTAAGCCAAAGCCTGCACTAGAAAGCAGCACTCTCAGTCAAAGAGAGAAAAAGTGCTCAAGAGTTACTGAATGTTTTTCCTTTTCTCTACTCTAGCTTTACAGTGGCCTCCTGGGAAGTCTAGGGTGAACAACAATCCCAGTTTTCTTAGGATTGTCCCAGTTTCAACACTGAAAGGCTTTCATCCCAGGAAACACTTCAGTCTCAGGCAAACCAGAGTAGCTGGTCACCCTTAAAAGTCTATTCAGCCAGGTGCGGTGGCTCAAGCCTGTAATCCCAGCACTTTGAGAGGCCAAGGCGGGTGGATCACGAGGTCAAGAGATCGAGACCATCCTGGTCAACATGGTGAAACCCCGTCTCTACTAAAAATACAAAACATTAGCTGGGTGGCACGTGCCTGTAATCCCAGCTAGTCAGGAGGCTGAGGCAGGAGAATTGCCTGAACCCAGGAGGCGGAGGTTGTGGTGAGCCGAGATCGCGCCATTGCACTCCAGCCTGGGTAACAAGAGCGAAACTCCGTCTCAAAAAAAAAAAAAAAAAAAAAAAAAAAAGGAAAAGAAAAGAAAAGACGACAGTCTGTTCCTGCAAAGATCATTCTCCCAGCACTAATGAGGATCTTTATCTGTGGGTGGGAAAGCAGGTTCATTCCCACAAGGGATGGTTGGAATGGGTCCCCTATCAAGGTCTAAACATTCCAGCACAGGATTTGTGGCACCGGGGCCCCAACAATTAACACAGCCTCTCTCCACTCTCGTCCTCCCTGGTTCTGATATTGATTCTGAGCCTCTGCTTAACTAGATAGGTTTTATGGGCATATAGAAATGTGAAAGCACTTTGAAAACTGTGAGATACTAAGTAAACATGCTACCAATACTTACTGAGCAACTACTATGTGCCAACTTCTCACATAAGTGCTTTACATTTATTTTAAGATTTACTCCTTACAACCACCCTAAAAGGCAGGTACTATTATTGTCCCCATTTTGCAGATATGAAAACTGTAGCTCAGAGGGTTAAATAACTTGCTTGTGATCACATAGCTTCAGTCTCTGAGGTGGCTTGCACCCAGGTCTCTGACTCCAAAGCCCATGAAAACAACAAGATAAAGTTTGAAAAGAGACATAAGTGGCAAGACTGATCTCCACACTGCAAGAAATGTGCTCTAAAAATGAGGAGCTTGACCAAAAAAAAAGAAGCAGCAAAAATTTTCAGCAGAGTTGAAATAAGAGGATACATTCTTGTTTTCAAACAGCTTGGCAACATGGTCCAGCTGAACACCACTGCTAAGTTGGTAGAATACCACACAGCCAGACACCATTCAGGTTATAAAAGGAAAAAGGTTATCTACAAGGCTGGGAAAAGGGATGGCAAGCAGCGTTCACCAAAGAAAACTACCCAAAAATGAAGCGTAGAGAAGGGACAGATAAAGGGCATCCCAGCTAAATAAAAAGCTTCCTGTGTAATGAGTATGAAAAGAGATAGGAAGTTCATTGTAGGAAATTTACCTTAGCTTCAAGGCTGGTAAGGGACCTGGAAAATATATGAAAGAGAGAGAAACAAAATTATTACAACATGTAAATAATGAAAGCAGCCACTAAAAAGGATAGAGTCTGCCTTATGCACAAACCCAAAAAAAATAATTCCTACCTGGTAGGATTTAAAGGGGTCTTTTAAGGGGGATTTTTATAAAATATCTCTCTGATCTATATGAAATGCACTTAACAAGAGACTGTCTAAGGCTGAAGATGCAAATTATCTAGGGAAGAAGAATGACAGGGACTAAAATTATTTCAGAGTGTTTTGATCAGTGGTCACTAACTTCAAATCTACAGGAGTCATGCAGGTAAAGTAAATGAGTAAAGCAGTAGACTGTGGGGTGACAAGAGGGAGTGGTGGGGACTACAGCTAGCTACAGCGTCCATACATCCTCTGAATGGAGAGCAACTACTCAGCTCTAGCTCATTATTGCCAGGCCGGAATGTGAGCCTTCAGTGACCCCATACTTTTTTTAAAGCTTAAACATCTAGATGTTCATTTTTGAGTGAAGATATATTAGATTTCTTGACAACTAATACAAAAAAAAAATGTTTTAACACTGTGCAGGCTAACACCAGACTAAACAAATACCACTAAGCAGTAACTGTTGGCTTGTGGAAACCAGTTGGAAAATTCTGATTTAAATTGATCATGAGAGGTCATTTCCTGAGCTTTGAGGGAGAGTTAATGCAAAGGAATTGGGGTACCCATGCAGAAAATGAGTGCAGAAAAGGGTTGCTGATTGTGCAGGGACACTTCACCACGTTACAATTTGCTCTTCTGCTGCTTCAAAGAAGATAAGATGGATCTTAAAAGAAAAGATTTGCTGGAGGCTTCATCACTCTATTCTTAGCAGAGTTCTGGCTCTCAGGAAAAGCAGTGTGTTGTGCCTGAATGCACACACATGCTTTGAGTTAATAATTGTATTAAAAAGTAGAATACAAATCTGGGGTAAAATATGATTATCTTAAGCCACATCTTTTGGAATTCATAGATAATCTCAATTCAATTTACTATGCATAGGGCTGAAATTAACTGCAGGTAATTTGTTCATCTAAACCCATTTGTTCACAGGAGAACCATTCCCTGGGGGAGCTTTTAGCAGCTTTCTCCCACCTAGGCCAAAGGCAGCAGCCCAGCCTAACTCTTAAAACTCAGGTGCTTCCAATCAGTCAGAAACCAATCTAGAAACTTACACACGACCTTCTGTACAAGGTGTGGCTGGTGTTCTTGAAACAAGATGCCACTTTACGGTGGCCTGGTGTTCCAGGTTACTTTCACGGGCAGCAACAGAATCAAGATTCCTGTGTATAAATGTTTTCATTCAACAACTTCTTTATTCTCACACATGATTAATGACTGTCAGATCGCTTGGGCATAGTCTCAGGAGCCACTGACTGCCTGCTGAGGCCAGCATGGTGTACACAGAGCTGCCAGCGGCTGCCAGCAAAGTGCAATGATGTGTTCCAGTACCACATTTTAAGAGACTTTGACAAGCATCAGAAAGCAAGCTGCCTGGATGGTGGAGAGATGGGGACCATGGCAAAGGAAGAAGAAACAACAAACATGAGAGACTTGAGCACTGCCTTTAAGACTTGATGATTTGCCACAAGAGAGGAGATCCAGAAAGCATAATTAAAAGCAATGAATGGAGGCTAATTTATTCTGCGAGCATTTATTTAGTGCCTGCAATGTAACAGGACAGTGCTAAAAGCAAATAACTCAATGGTAAGCTTTGCAAGAGGTAAGCTAATATCAAAGGAACAGAATTTTGTGCATAAGGAAGCAAGTGGCCGTAGATATTTTGAAGAGATTGGGATGTTTCAGGGATATTGACATCTTGCCATGTAAGTGGCCAAAGAGAATTTTGATGAAGAGAGATATCAATATGAGCAGGAAAGGCTTGTAGCTGCTCAAACTGTCACTAATGCTATCATCAGCCTTCCTTTGTACACAAATTTTACCTTAATTATTTTTCCTATCTAGTCTTCTATTTTATTTTTATAGCCATATAAAATTGACAGGAATTAAAATTATTTCAAAGTGTTTCAATCAGTGGTCACTAATTCCAAATCTACAGAAGCCATCCAAGTTAAGTAAGTGAGTAAAGCAGTAGAATGTGGGGTGACAATAGGGAGTGATGGAAGGTGTTTTATTTTTATATGGCTATTGCCAAATAAAAATAAAGTTTTAACACTGTGCAGTCCAACACTAGACCAAACAAATACCATCAAACAGTAACTGTTGGCTTGAGGAATCTAGTTGGAAAATTCTGATTTAAATTGATCATGTGATGTCATTTCCTGAGATTTCAGAGAGGTTTAATAAAACAGTCATATTTTTATATGGCTACAAAAATGATCATATAAAAATAAAATAGAGGACTAGATAGGGAAAAATATGAAGGTAAAAGTCGTGTACTACTTTTAGCATATTTTTCATACATTTTCACAGGTAAGGAAACTAAGCTTTAGTGTTTGTATTAGTCTGTTCTCACACTGCTAATACAGACAGACCTGAGACTGGGTAATGTATAAAGGAAAGAGGTTTAATTGACTCCAGTTCAGCATGGCTTTGGAGGCCTCACAAACATGTCAGAAGGCAAAGGAGAAGTAAGAGCTCGTCTTACATGGTGGCTGGCAAGCAGGGGAACTGCCCTTTATAAAGGCATCAGATCTCGTGAGACTTATTTACTACCACAAGAACAGCATGGGAAAAACGTACCCCCCTGATTCAATTATCTTCTAGGGCATCTCTCCCATGACACATGAGGATTATGGGAGCTACAATTCAAAATGAGATTCAGGTAGAAACACAGCCAAACTGTATCAGTGTTAGAATGGTTTTAGAGGATCATGCCCCTCAAGGAACCCCTCAAGGAACCCTTACTGTCATCCAAAATCAGAAAAGATCTTGGACATCATCATATCTCCACCAAACCGAGGGCTCTCCTTCATGGGACACCTGACAGGTGTCACAGAGGGAATTCCAAAAAGGAAACACCACTGGTGGTCTAGGGAGACCTCCCAGGGCACTCATGGAAAACCCAAACTCTTTCTCTTCCTACCACCCACTCTATCTCGTACTATTCTTCTCCTTGAGACAGGTGGTTTTGCTCCTTTTGAAAATGTTGGCCAGGCACAGTGACACATGCCTATAATCCCAGCACTTTGGAAGGCTAAGCCAGGTAGATCACCTGTCAGGAGTTTGAGACCAGCCTAGCCAATGTGGCGAAACCCTGTCTCTACTAAAAAAATATAAAATTAGCCAGGCATGGTGGTGTGTGCCTGTAATCCCAGTTATTGGGAGGCTGAGGTAGGAGAATTGCTTGAACCCTGGAGGCAGCAGTTGCAGTGAGTCGAGATCATACCATTGCACTCCAGCCCAGGTGATAGAGACTCTGAACACCCCCCTACCCCACCAAAAAAAGAGCCAACTTGTTTCTGCCTTAGGACCTTTGCACATACTGTCCCCTCTACCTGGAACACACCTGCCCTGATCTTCAGGTGGATGGAGCCCTCTAATCATCCACTCAGTCCTATTACCCTGCTTAATTTTGGTTATGCTACTCATCAGAGATGTGATCTTACTTTATGTATCTATGTTTCAGTTGTGTGTGTTCATTTCTGGGAGCAGAGGTGTCCTGGGAGCAGAGACCTTACTGGCCTTGTTCATCACCACATCTGGGGGCCAAAGTAGTATCCAGCACATAGCAGGCACTTGAATTCCTATTGATTGTTGAACAAACACAGTACTGAAAAACTGTGTAATGAACTGTTAATAGTGGGGGGAAAAAAACTTCTTTGAGATTTTTGTGTGTGTATGTGCAACCTGCAATCAATGAACAAAACTAGACTTGGTTGAAGACAGAGCCAATTTTCTTAGTACTGATACATCTCCACTTGCAAGGTGAACAGACCACAGAAGCTACATTGAAATCTCCCCTTGCTGAGATGAATTCTCACTCTCTACTTAGGGACTGGAGTCTATAGATTTCAGTTACCAAAAGGGTTACCACAAGTAATAGTCACTTAAATTCCTTGCCTTTGTAGAACTTGAAACCCAAGTCAGCTAAACCAGAAACACCTTCACTGATCTGGTTATGTTCCATAGAAACTGGAAGAGTTCCCAGCAGAGGCTTCCTAACTTCCAGCAATTATCTTAAGGTCTGATTAGCATTTTAAATGTCACCTGTATAAATTAAAACTGTTTACATCTCACAATGTCATTATTTTGTGATTCATAGTTTTACCTCAGCTAGGCAAAACCTGCTTCTTGGAAAATCCCATTCAAAATGCTCTCTGTTGGATTAGGCCTGGCACAATGTCCCTCTTGGTTCAAAAATCTAGCTTCCCTTTTTATTCTTCACTTTGGTAATCTCAGTTTCTTTCCTTGGAACAGTTCATGTACTTGAGGTATCAAACCTGGTGGACAGACTATTTGAAAACAGTTATTTTGATTATTTAACTTACTGAACACAATCTACAGCTGGCTTAAAGAAAACAAATGGAGATTTCTGGATATAGTTCTACATCAATCAAGCATAACTCATCATCATCTATCTTATTGGTCTATGAACTACTTTCCCAGGTATTAAAGGATGGGATAATGATTTTTGGAGGTCACCTCTACTCCTGGTCGTCTTTTACAAAAAGCAATACAGTCAGGTGCTGCAAAACAACATTATGGTTAACAGCGGACTGCTTATACGACAGTAGTCTCATAAGATTATAATACCCTATTTTTACTCTACAGTTTCCCTGGTTAGCTATATTTAGATACACACATAATTAACCATTGTGTTACCATGGCCTACAGTATTCAGTACAATAGCATGCCATACAGATTTGCAGCCTAGGAGCAATAGGCGATACCAGATAGCCGAGGTGTGTAAAAGGCTGCACCACTGGGTTTATGTAAGTATATTTCATGATGCTCACACAGTGACGAAATTTCCTAATGACACATTTCTCAGTACATATCCCCACCATCAAGTGATGCATGATTATATTTAAAAATAACTTCTTTTTTCACATACTTCATGCCACCAGCATTTGACTAATTTACCTTATTTTGCTCCAGAATTAGAGTGCAGAGGCATTTTATGCTTCTCCGGGCAAAGGCACCTGGGTGTAAAAGAAAACACCTAGGCTATGAAGTCACTTGGGTAGCAATTTCCATCTTTGCTTCTCTACTTACAGCTGTAGGACCTGAAGCAAGACCCTGTACCTCTGTTTGCCTCAGCTTTCTCATGCCCAGTGTCTTGCAGGGAATCATCAAGGAACAAAGTAGAGACCCTGCCCTCAGTCCAGCTGGAGCTCAGACCTAAACAGGAGACACTTGAAGGTCAGCTACAAATATGCCACCCAGTGATCTTTCCAACCTTCAGCAGCCACAGCGATCTTTCTAAACTTCCCATCAGATTGTGTCACTTCCCTGCTCATAACCCTCCAAAGCAGAGGTCGGCAAGCCTTTTCTTAAAGGGCAAGATAGCAAATATTTTTGGTATTGTGGGCCATAACTTCAACACAGCCATTCAAGTCCACCCTCATAGCATGAAAGTAGCCCTCAGCTGTGTGGAAACAAATGGGCTTGGCTGTGTTCCTGTAAGACAGTCCACCCATCCAGCCCCATCTCTCACCTATCCGCCCCTCCTCCACCATGCTTCAGCCACACAGGCCCCGTATTCTAACCTGCTCCCCGTCACCGTGGGGACTTCACCTTAGCCATTCTCCTTGCGTGGACAGTTCTGCTTCCAGATCAGCACACGTCTGGCTCCCTCTTGACAACCGTCTCTCAGCTTAATATCAATTCAAGGGGTTTCCATGACCACCAATCAGCCAGCCACAGTGAAACAGACCTCCCTGCTTTATTTTCCCACAGTTATTTCTCACTCTCCGGTAAGTGGTACTATGGAGTCGGTTCCCACAATAACAGTTTGGGATGCAGACTGCTGATATTTTCTCAGTCTTACATAAACTTAAGCTAACTTAATTTTTGTTTTCTGTTAATTGTGGTAAACTTGCCACCTTAACCATTTTTAAGTGTACCGTTCGGTGGCATTAAGCATATTCACATTGTCGTGCAACCAGCACTTCTCTTCACCTCTAGAGCTCTTCATCTTGCAAAACTGAGACTCTGTGCCTGCAAAGCAGTAACTCTCATTCCTCCCTCTACACCTTCAAGCCCTGGCAACACATTATCAATTTTTAACATTAACTCTCACCATGCAAAATCAGATTTTAAAAGTCAATTTCTTCTAACCAACTTTCCTACCAAATTTCCACCCCTGAGCCCATTTGATGCAGAGATTCTGGAACCACCACTGCTATTGCATATTTTATCTACTTGTTATCTTTTTTCTCCGTGTAACGTAAGCTCCATGCAAACAGGAACCTTTTTTCCTCCCTGGACAGTAAACACCTGGCACAGGCTAACACAGAGCGGGTGCTCTGCAAATGTTAATTAAGTAAACAAATAAGCGAATGAATGACTGTGCTCTTGGTTGGGTTAGACTTTGAGATGCCTCCCAGCAGCTTTGGATAAGTAAAGAAGAGAAAGAACTTCAGCTCATGGCAACAGCAGAAAGCAGGAGCTCCTTGGAGACCTGAGTAGTGTCTAAATTGTATCAGCAGCACCGAGTACTACTGATAGCAGATAAAGAAAGAAAGGAAGTAGAGAGGAGAAGAAGCGGACAGGCGGGTAGGAATTCAGGTAGAAGAGAGAATGATAATGTAATTTCCACAGAGAATATGCAATTGGGAGTCTTGGAAAGAAAAGACTAAGAAAGCAGGAAGTTAGATTGTTAAAGATCTAGTACTATAGGTCATGTGAACCTCCTGGCTCCTGACCAGGGAAAGTAATGATGCCGGGGGTGTATAAGGAAAATAATGTGTTGCACCCCGTGCAAAAACTTTATTTCAAAACATCAGCCAACAACTGGAGTTAACATTTCCATGGCAGAAGCCTCATCATAACGAATCTTCACAAACAGTGGAGGTGATATGGCTTGGCGCTGTGTCTCTACCCAAATCTCATCTCAAACTGTAATTCCCATGTTTCAAGGGAGGGACCTGGAGGGACATGATTAGATCATGGGGACCGTTTCCCCCATGCTGTTCCCATGATAGTAAGGGAATTCTCCTAAGATCTGATGGTTTCATAGGTGTTTCCTCCTTCCCGCTCTTTCTGTCCAGCCACCTCGTGAAGAAGATGCCTGCTTCCCCTTCACGTTCCGCCTTGATTTTATGTTTCCTGAGGCTTCCTCAACTCTGTGGAACTGTGAGTCAGTTAAACCTCTCTGCTTTATACATTGCCCAGTCTCAGGAAGTTCTTTACAGCAGTGTGAAAATATCCAGTGTGACTGCTCACCAGTCACACCAGGATATCCAGTGTGACTGCTCAAGAAGAAGAAATAGAAAGAATGTCCCATGGAGCTGGTATCTGGTTCAGTCCCCTTATGATCTCTACTCTTGTCTCCAGCTAATGTCTCTGTGACCCTTGACTCTGACCAGGTAGAGGAGATACTGAGCAATGGTGGAGGGGGATCAGGGGAGACTATATATTTTCCTGCCCAGGAGCAGTCATTCATGAAGAATGTGACTCACCAACCAGCTTTGATCGTGATTTTGTGCATCAGGCCCCCAGGAATCCTGACTCATTCACTGAGCCATAAGGAGATTGTTTTAAAGTGGTTGAAATCTCACAGCAAGTTTATACAAACAGAAGTGGGTTAGGCGTGGGACTTGCTGATGTAAATTGGACTTACTCATTGATTCACGTAGTGTTCTTTCATAATGGATCCTATATGTAATTTTACCCAGAAGTGTTTGTTGTTCCTGCTGAGGTTAATAAGCCTTTGTTGAAAACTTACTGTGTGTAGCTGATCCTGGGTTAGATAAGTATACACAGATGCTCTAAGTTCTTGAGGAATTCACAATCCACTGGGGAAAAGTCAACTCAGTTCAGTCAAGATTTATTAGAAAGATGGCATTGGAAGGGAATATGGAAACAAACTAGTCCCATCTACTCATTTTGCAAATTAGAAATTGATTGGCTGAGGTTAAATGAAAGAAACTAACATATAATTAGATGAGCTGACACCCAGGGAAGGGGATCTTTGAAGCCTGATTGTCATTGAGCTATATGCTAGGGCAGGAGGGGTGGGATAAAGCAAAGGACCCTGCTGTCACTGAGCCTGAAGAACTATTAAAGAGGAGACGGCGCTGATGCAGGAGAGTGTTAACAGCATATGAATGATACAGGTGATGCCGGCAGAGTTCAGAGGAGACAGCAGGAATGGTCGGGATGGACCTTTTGGAGGAGATGATGCTTGCTCTGGGCCTTGAAGGAAAGGGAGGATTTGAGAAAAATTAGTGAAGCAAAACAGCAAGACAGCAGGGGTGAAGCTGTAGAGTCTGAAACAGGCAGGGCAAAAGCAAACAGCAGAGATCGAGCACACTCACCTGCAGAACAGTATTGTAAATGGGCACCACAAGTCTCACCTTTGAGCAATTCTGGACCTCTCCGTGTACTGGTAAATGCATCACAGCCAGCTCTTGGGGAGGGCAAGAGCCCTGATGTATAGCTTCTGCCCATTTTCATGGTGCAAATACTCCCTCTGCAGCTGACCTCAAGGATGGCTGAGATTAGCAATAGGCTCACAGATTTCCTGAAAATGTAACTATCAGTTCTTAGAAGCGGTGTTTGAAGTGACTTTAAAACACCATTACCTGAGACCCTCTCTGTTTACAAGAATGTTTCTCTCCTGGTATTTTTATAATAGCTGTCCCTTGTTGAGCATTTAAGGGTCAGGGTCTGCGCTGTTTGACATGTATTATGTCCTTAATTCCTCAGAAGAACTCCATGGGGGTCCTGTTATCCTTAGCAATTAATATTGCCATTTTGTAGATGGGAAAACTGATATTTAAAAAAAGATCAGAAAGCCAAATCCTTCTCTCTCTAAAACACATACTCTTTTTGTTTGTTTGTTTTATTTTAAGTTCTGGAATACATGATGCAGGACATGCAGGTTTATTAAATAGGTGAACGTGTGCCATGGCAGTTTGCTGCATCTATCAACCCCTCAGCTAGGTATTAAGCCCCACATACATTAGCTCTTTATCCTGATGCTCTCCCTCTACAGCTCTCCCTGACAGGCCCCAGTGTGTGTTGTTCCCTTCCCTGTGTCCACATGTTCTTATTGTTCAGCTCCCACCTGTAAGTGAGAACATGCAGTGTTTGGTTTTCTGTTCCTGTGTTAGTTTGCTGAGATAATGGCTTCCAGCTCCACTCATGTCCCTGCAAAGCACATAATCTCATTTCTTTTTATGCTGTACAGTATTCTATGGTGTTTATGCACCACGTTTTCTTTATTCAGTCTTTCATTGATGGCCATTTGGGTTGATTCCATGTCAACCCACATGCTATTGTGAATAGTGCTGCAGTGAACATACATGTGCATGTGTCTTTATAAGAGACATACATTTAGGCCTTTACATGACCTAAACTTCTGGTTTAAGATTTGACATCAGTCACATAACTTATATTCCTTTGGGATATACCTAGTCACGGGATTGCTGGGTCAAACAGTATTTCTGGCTCTAGATCTCTGTAAAACTCATTCTCTTGAATTTTTACTATACTCTTTCTCTTCCTCTGGCCACTGTTCATATTATTCTCATCACTATTATTCTTGTGATGCTCCTTTAATCTTCAGAACTCTTTAGACCCTGTGCTTTAAACACAAACCAGAGACATGACATGCAGCGGACCTACTGTCTACCTTCAAATATGAAAGACAGTAAGGGTGGTCACTTAAACTTATAAGTATACTTTATTGCTTCAATTTTTAAATTCTTATATTTTAATAAAAGGTTAAGAAAGTAAGTATGTATGTATATATGTATAGTTCTTATAGAGAAAGTACCAACATGTGACTAGGTAAAATGAAAAGGCAATCTGGCATTTCTTAAATTTTAGATCTCATGATGCTTTGAGGGAGGAGTTAGTAGAAACACCTGACTGCTGAATTGTTTCCTTGTGACTCTCCACGTTATTCTGAGACAATATCTTTGGTCAGGTTCCCAGGAAGCAGACCCTAAGATGAGGATTCCCATGCAGGGGATTTTTTGAGGGAGCTGTATGAGTTAGCTTGGGCTACCATAACAAAATACCGCAGGAAGTATGACTTCAACATAAATTTATTTTCTCATCGCTTTGGAGGCTGGAAGTTGAAGATCCAGGTAAGAGTAGGTCAGATGTCTTCCCAGGCTCTGCCCTTTACTTGCAGATGGCTGCCTTCTTGTTGTGTCCTCACATGGCCATTTCTCTGTGCACGTGCACCCCTGGTGTCTCTTTGTGTATCCAAATTTCCTCTTTTCATAAGGACACCAGTCAGCTTGGGTTAGGGCCCACCCTAATGGCCTTATTTTAACTAAGTTCCCTCTTCAAAGGCCCTACCTCCAAATACAGATGCATTCTGAGGTTCTGGGATTGAGATGAATTTAGGGAGTAGGAGAGACACAATTCAGTCCACGACAGGAGTGCTCTCAGGAGAAGCCTGTAAGAAAGTAAGGGGAACAGGAGAAGGCAACAGAAAAGATGTGGTTTCAGCTACACTCTAGCTTCAGTCCGATCCCATGGGAAGCTCTGGAATATGATGGCATCAGAAAACGCACCTGAATGCAAGAGAACTGGGCTTCTCCTGGTCTTTTACATGTAGCTGTGGGACCATAAGCTCCCAGGCATTTCCTACTGAGGCTGTTCTTGTGAATCGAGGGGAATTCTTTAGAAAAGGATCTAGCAAAGAGCTGTGAGCAGCCAGCACTGCCAGCAGCTGGGAGATAAATGTACCAGCTGGATAAATGGCATCTGGGCAGGGCTCCAACAATGTCTATTTCACACAGGTAACCAAACTAAACTTCTAACCAAAAGAACTTCACTTTTGCCTAACCAACCAATCACAGTAATTTTTCAATATGTTTTTCTGCATGGGAAACCTTACGACCTAAATTCCTGGTTTAAGATTTTACATCAGCCACAGACTCAAATATTTTGGGTAAAACTGCTGTGAACACTGATAAAGCCACAGAATTTCTTATGTGAGATTGAAATCCACATTTTGCTTCACGACTCTAAAGCTTTTATAGGGCAAGGACTGTGTCTTATTCATTTGCAGGTCCTTAGAAACTAAGACAGTGCTTGGCACACAGCAGTTGCTTGATAAATGTGCTGATCAATCAGGTGTTTAAGAAACCCTCAAGTAAGATAAGCACCTTGCCCCATTTTGCCCATGACTTTTCCAGTTTTAAAAATAAAAGTTTCACATCCTAAGCATCTCCTCAGTCCCAAGCAAACTAGGACAATTGATTACCCTATGACCTGAGTCTTTCTCTGTGCTTTTGCATCATTGCTACATTCATGACAATCCAATTAATCGCTACTTCCTATTTCCTACATTGACTGGGCACAGTGGAGCATGACTGTAATCCCAGAACTTGGGGAGGCCAGGTCAGGCAGATCACTTGAGGCCAGGAGTTCTAGACCAGCCTGGCCAACATGGAGAAACTCCATCTCTACTGAAAATACAAAAAAAAAAAAAAAATTAGCTGGGCGTGATAGTGCTTGCTGGTAATCTCAACTACTCAGGAGGCTGAAGCATGAGAATCACTTGAACCAAGGAGGCGGAGGTTGCAATGAGCTGAGATCATACCACTGCACTCTAGCCTGGTTGACAGAGTGAGACTCTGTCTGAAAAAAATAAATAAAAGTAAAAGAGTTACACTCATAGAATTTCTTCAAAAAGATGCATGTAAGTGTTCCTGCTGTGGCAATTTGGATCATTTTTGCTTTTCTTGTCTCCAGTAGAAACACCATCCAACTACCCACAAAATTTTGACATAGGAAATATTAGCCTGTAGTTCTTCCTTTCTTTCTTCCTTCTCAACCCCTAGGATAGCCAGTGCTCTTGAGTGAATCTCTGGGTGCCTTCCAGGATCTTGCTGCAGGCTTGAAAAAGAAGTCTGACTACTTCTAAGGCTTCAGACATTTTTCTTTTTCATCCTCTATATCAAAATGTATCTGTCCCACATCATATTCTCCAGCTAGATAGTGATGACTGTCCTCAAAATAACAATGATTTCATCTAGCTGGAACAATAAACACCTAAGCACTGGAGCATTTTTTTGTCTGCTCTTAGACCTCTAATGTGCTCTGCTAGCCAGGACTCTTGGAGCGACTAAAAATATAAACACAGTGCAGACAAGCTTAATGCACAAAACGAAAGGAACGGGAGGTGGAGGTTATTGGTTTGCATAAACAAAAAGTCAGCTCAAGGCATCCGCACACACAGCCAGTGCTCTTTCTCTCCCTCCTATCTCTGCTCTCCTTGGTGTTACTGTCTTTCAGTTTCAGACAAATTCTCTTCATGGGATAAGAAGCCTGTCTCCAGCAGGGCCAGGATATCATTGTCCTTGACATCTACACTGACACAAGACTAAACATCTCCCTCTTTAAAAATCCATACTCAACTCTCACCCAGATACGGATTGTGCTGGTAGGTCATGGAGGAATGTGTCTACCCTGAACCAGTCATTCTGGCTGAAGAGAGCAGATCTTCTGATAGTTGGGCTGGGTCTCTTGCCTCCTCTGTGGTTGATGAAAGTGTAACTGAGCCTTTATTATAAAAATCATAAGGGGATTTTTTGTGGGGTTTCTTTCTTCCTTCCTTGTTTTCTTCCAGGCACTGGCTTGCTCATAGTCATTTCTGTAGAGGGGAGTCACTAGTAATTGATTACCTTCATATCCTAACCCCCCAGGGCTGTCTGAAAGATTCGTGAACTTGTTTTTCTTTTAGAGAACAATGATCACTTGGTCATGCAGACCTCCTTGAGAGCATCCAGAAGTTTGATTGCGCTGAGGGAAGTAAATAGTTTTGATCATCAAGGGAACCTCACCTCCTGCCTTATTCATAAGAGTCCCTGGTTATGTTCAAAGGCAGATCAGATTTGAGAGTTCATCCTCCCATCTTCTTTGGCTTTGTTCAACTCAAATAAACCTTTCTCTGTTCCTAAGCACTAATGTGTCGGTATTTGGCTTACTGTGCATCAAGTATGCAAAACTGAATTTTGAGGTTCTACAACAAAAGGAAGACGAAAAGAGAGAAAGATCTAGGCGAGGGGCTGACAAAAACTGAAGCTATGAAAACTCACCTATCTGGTTCTATGCTTTCCCTACCTACAAGGCTTTCCTTCATAGCCATCCTTAACCCATCATAACATTATCTGGCTAAAGCCCTGTAGCCTTATTTAGAATCTGCTTGAAGAAAGGGATGAAAAGTATGCTATTAAATAATAATAATAACTGCCTTTACAGAACGAAATGTCAAAGTACACTTGCTTAGGTATCATGCGGCAAACGTAAGGTGAGAGATGCTTTCTAAAAGGGGGAGATTTTGCTGAAGCAGGCTGGAAAAGTTTACAGGTGTTTTGGCAAAGTTTCCCCAAGTTGAGGCCAGAAAGACCTGCCTGCACCCAGCTGCGTTCTCCATTCATTCAAACTGCTGGTAGCAACTTCACCCTCTAATTGCCTGTAGTTAGTCATTATGTCTCAGCTGCAAGACTTGGGAATGCCAAGAAGCCAGCACACCCAGAGGTCTTTCGTGTTTTAAACACTTGGACCAAATTTTTTTTTCTGAAGCAAAGTTACCATTTAGACATATGTGAGCCAATGGACTCTGGCTGGAAACATTTCAGGCAATCCAACTTTGAAATCCCTGAAGTTCACAGAAGAAACTCAGAGTAGCAGCATACATAGAAATGAGATTTTATAATCATCTGTGCTTATTCTTCTGCATGGCACAGACTAAAAAATGAGTTAGCCAAATCAGTTAGGAGAATTCAATTCAATTCTATGAACATTAATTGAGCTCTGTTTCAGTGAGAATGCTTTCAGCTGCAAATAACAGCTGAAAGAGCCAATTAAAGTTGGCTTTAAATAATAGAGATTAATTACCTCACATAACAAGAAGTTGGAGAGAGGCAGGTCCAGAAACTGGTTAATCTCGAAACTAGATAATGCCAAGAATATTGGTTTTTTTCTGATTCCCCCGAAGAGATCATCATGACTTCAAGATGGCTGCCTCAGCTTCAAACATACATCTTCACACAACAACATCCAAAAGTAGGAAGGAAAGTGGGAGTTCTCATGCCCATCTGTTTTTCTAGAATGAAAAGTCTTTGTCACAATTCCTTTCAACAGACTTTCTCTTGCTTCTCTTTGGAGAGAATTAGATCACACAGACATTCCTAAATCAATAATCCAGAATAGAGGAATATGATAGTCATAAAGGCTGTAGAACAATCATGATTCATTCCCTAGATCTGGGCCCACCTTTCTTGAACATGTTGTCTCCTCAACAACTTTAGGGACATGTTGGTAAGGAAGAAAAGGTGAAGCAGTGCCTACCAAGCAAGCCACAGTGTCTTTCCTCTAGCATCCACCTCTGTGCTCTGCACTGAACATGGGAAGATGAACAAATCACAGCCACTTTTATAAAAGAGCATCCACACAACAATTTATATTAATTGCTTCCCTGCTTAATTATAAAATGGATTGGAAGTGTAAAGAACGTTGCCAGATTGTATGTTCCAAAAATGACTACAACAGAACCTGTCATCTCATACATTCTTCTTACATATGACTTTAACATTCTGCCCAGTGAAAGATGGGGTCTGTATTCCCTCCTTTTGAATTAATAAGGGCTGGTGCTTATGGCTAAGATGATATTATGTGACTTACAAGACTGGATCTTAAAAATTGCATTGACTTAAAAGTCATACTGACTTTAAAGATCTAGCCTTAGATGTCACTTGTACACTCTTTGAACACTCCTTTGTGGAACCCAGCCACCATGCTAGGAGGAAGCCCAAAGTTCCCATGGAGAGCCCAGCACCAAGTCACCAGCCATGTGAGCCATCCTTCAGCCTTGGTCAAGCCATTGTAGCTGGTGCCCTGTGGAGGAGACAGGGACTGCCCTGACCAAACCACAATTTTTGAGCAAAACAAATGATTATTGTTTGTATAAGCCAAAATTTGGGGGTAGTTTATTAGATAGCAACAGATAACTGAAACCAAGCTAACATTAGAATTAAGTTTTGAAAATGGCATAAATTAGCTACTATCAGAGCAAAAAAAAAAAAAAAAAAAAAAAAGAAGATATAAATATTTCCTGGAGAGAAGAGAAAGGGCAATTATAGAAGAAGGGGCTTTAGGGCTTGGTCTCAGAAGATGAATAAAGTCCAGAAGATGGACAACAGAAGTGTAAGCAAGTGGACACACATGCTGGTTTGAGAAAATGTGAAATATATGGTGGATGTCTGTGGGCTTTGCCTCCTGTGGTAGACCTTACTGTTGATCACCAAGATTTCTGATTCTCCTTTCTGTCGAGACATACCTTCTTGAAGTTAGGTATGGCCTGTGACTTGCTTTGGCCAGTTAATTATCATAGGAAGTGTCATGAGTCTCTTCTGGTGAAATATTTAGGAGCCTGTACACAATTTCCCCATTCTGTTGACTTCGATCTTGAGGCCTCCTGCTGAGATAGTGATATCATAAGATGGTAAAGTTTCTGTCATCCTGATTCCCTGAGTGTAACCTAGTTTTCTTCAAAAACAAACAAACAAACAAACAAAACGCTGCCCTTAACTGGTTTGGTTTTGTTTTGTTGTTTTGTTTTGTTTTGCTTTGCTTTGTTTTGAGGCAGGATCTTGCTATGCTGCCAGGCTGGAGTGCAGTGGCTAACACAGGTGTGATTACAGCACATACAGCCTCAAACTCATGGCTTTGAGCAATCTTCCCACCAGCTGCCTTAACCCAGTTTTGAGGCCCTGGCCAAAAGCCAGAGAGTTCCCTTCTAGGACAGTCAATTAAGTACATACCCCAGCCACTTGTCATATAAGGCTCTCATGTTCCAGGCCACTATACACACACCCGAATTGCCTCAGGGCAAATTACTCTACAATCAAGGACGGCCTCTAAACTCCAGAGCCACTGAAATCATTCAAGTTAGCCACTCCTACGTCTGCATGCCCTGCTTACCTTCTCCTTCCCACAGAAACCACAATAGTGCCTACCCACAGATCCCTCCTCTTCGTCTGTGTCACGACTAACAGAGGTGCATCCCCCAAGTAGTATTTCGTGGAGTGCTGTGTTCTCCCAGGGAGCTGTATTTCTTCTCTGTATCTGGTCTCACTAAACCTCACCCATGGTAATATGGTTAAAACAGTGAATTACTATGATAAGCCCAAGTCTCCTGCTAACCTGCACTGGGCATGTCACTAGTACAGTTAGAACAACTTTATTGCTTTAAACTATTGGGTTCATAAGGTTGTTGGTTACTGTAGTGTCATCTAGCCCACCCTGAGTACTGTCCAAGTCTCATCTTCCCAATTCCCTTCTCAATTTTCTTTAAGAAATCATTTCTCTCTGACTCTTGTGGTTCCGATGTGTTGATTCCACTCTCTTGCTCCAGGATAACACATGCCACCCAAGCCCAGAAAATCAGCATCATTTATCTGTCTTTAACAAGTCTCCAAATTCCAACCACTTACTTCCACCTTCACTATCCTGGCCCATGCCAACATCATTTCATCATTGGATGACTATGCCTGCCTCTTATCTGGCTTCCTCCGTCTCTTCTACAGTCTATTTTCAACATAATAATCAGAGAGGTTACTAGGAAATCACTTTTGAAACATAATTCACTTCATGTTACTCCTGCTCAAAACTCTCCTAGACCACCCATCTTACTTGGGAAAAGTCACCCTCATGACAGTAGTCAGCAAAGCCCTATCTGATTGGCTCCTTGCTACTCCTCTATCCTCTCCTTCTATTTCTTTCCCTCAGCTCACTTTATTTCAGCCACATTGGCTTATTCTGTTTGTGCTGCTGTAACAAGATATGAGACTGAGTAATTGATAAGCAACAGAAAGTTATTGCTCACATTTCTGGAGGCCGGGAAGTCCAAGATCAAGGTACCGGCATGTCTGTTGTCTGGTGAAGGCCCATTCCCCATTATGGCACCTTCTAGGTGTCTTCACAAGGCAGAAGGTAAAAGGGCAAAAAGGGTCTGAGCTACTTCCCTCCTGCCCTTTTAGAAGGCAATAATTCATGAGGACAGAGCCTTCCTTAATCACTCTGCAAAAGGCCCCACCTCTTAATCCCACCACAATGGGAATTAAGTTTCAACATATGAATTTGGGGTGGAAGGGGGACGTTTAGATCCTAGCACTGGCCTCCTTGCTTTTCACAGATATCTCAGGTTTGCCCCTGTCTCAGGCCGTGGTAACAGCCATCCCCTCTACCTGCAGCACTCTTCCCCCATATATGATTCACTCCTTCATCTCCTTCCAATCTTTGTTTGGATGTCACTTTCTTGGGGAAGCCTTCTGCAACACCCAAGAGAAAACTCCAATCTGTGACTCCCAGTGTACCCTATCCTTCCTTCTTCCTTAGTTTATTGCTGATCATAGCACCATCTGCAATGCCATATGTTTTAATCATCTGGCTTCACTAGAATATAAACTGCATGAGAGCAGGGACTTTTACCTGTTGTATTCACTACTGTATTCCCAGGGTTGGGAATAGTGTCCAGCACAGAATAACTGTCATAAATATTTTTGGAATGAATGATAGACTAAATGAATGAATTCCATCTCCTTAAGCACAGTTATTCATTCAAGAATAGGCGTATGACCCAAACCAGACCAAGACTTCTTAATTTCAGAGACTTTGGTTGGCATTACTGGAAATTTGTGACTGAGACTGACAGCTAGCAATCAACACATTCATGAGCTCCTGCCCAAGGTGTGAAATTGTTGCTAGAAAGCAGTTACTTAGTCTGGGGCTATGTTTTCCAGCCCTTCCTGTGTTCACATTTGGTCACGTGGCTACTTCTCACTACAGAGAGGTGAGAGAAGGCGCAGAGTAAACACTCTTTAAAAAACCATTGCAGTTTCTTCACGGTTTCCTTCCCTATTTACTAAGTAAACTCTGAGCCCTAAAGGATGGTGGGCCCTGAATCACTCCATGGAGAAAATCTACTCACTAACAAGGAACACCTGTATCCAGATGTCATGGGGAAAAATATAAGCTCTTTTTGCTAATCACAAAGACAACTAATTTTAAGAGGTTGCATCTTAGAGCAGCTAGCGTTGTGCCAACTAATTCAAACTGGCTGTTGAAAGTACAGAAGCCTACTTCCATCAATTCGTTGAACTCATTCTCCATACAGTTTTGTTCCCTTGCTGGTGAGGAGCTGTGCTCCTTTGGAGGAGAAGAGGCATTCTGTTTTTTGGAATTTTCAGCCTTTCTGCACTGTTTTTTCCTCATCTTTGTGGATTAATCTACCTTTGGTCTTTGATGCTGGTGAACTTCAAATGGAGTTTCTGCATGGACATCCTTTTGGTTGATATTGATGCGATTCCTTTCTGTTTGTTAGTTTTCCTTCTAGCAGTCAGGGCCCTCTGCTGCAGGTCTGCTGGAGTCTGCTCGAGGTCCACTCCAGCCCCTATTTGTCCCCATCACCAGTGGAGGCTTCAGAACAACAAAGATTGCCTGTTCCTTCCCTGAAAGCTTTGTCCCAGAGAGGCACCCACCAGATGCCACCTGAAGCTCTCCTGTATGAGGTGTCTGTCTCTAGGCATAAGCATGGATATCCAGGGCTGCTGAGATAGGGAGATGAGAAGTTCTGCCTGGGAAGAACATCCCTGAACTCACTGCTCACAGAGGAAAGCAGATGTGAAGAAACACCAGACTCACAATGACATTATCCCAGCCCCTGGATGAAGTTAGTTCTACTAGTGAACTCTTTCCATTATCTGAACCAATAAATAATCCATTTTCACTCAAGCCAGTGTGAGGTGAGTTATCTGTTACTCATAAGGGAAAGTCCTGACTGATAGCAAGTAGGTGGAGAAAGGTGGAAAAAGAAGATCCAAATGGAGTTTAAGACAAGATCATGGTGGACCTTGACCACCTAAGGACTTTGGAACTTATAAGCCATTGGCTTTTGTAAGAAAGGCACCAGACGAGGATCTGAGAATCCGAAACATCTTATTATAGAACCCCAGCAGCAGCCAATGCTCTTTTCCGAAGGTGTAATCCACATCACAACTCAAATTTTTTTCTTGCCTACTGGAAGCAATCCGTTCTCACTCCATATGCCCTTCTGGACCTATCCTGCACTTCTACAGTTTTCCTCTATGATAGGAACATTTTAAACTTTAAAAGACAGAAAGAAAATTGGGGTTCAATTTTCTCCAAGCAGTGAGGATCTTGAGCACTTTCAGTGGTGTGGCTGAACATCAAGTACTCTTCCATCAGTCACTGATGCTTCAGGTCTATTACCTGGGTGACAGCTGTTGTGGAACAGAATATTCCAACTCACTTGGGATTGGTTTTAAAGCTATTTAGATTCTAGAATGTTAACACTGAAGGAAGCTCTCCTCCTGTGTGATGTTGTTGGTGTTTCATAACCTCTCTGTGCTTTAATATCCACGTCAATATAGTGAATAATAAACAAATTCCTGTAAAAATATGTGATATGCTACATGTAAAGCACTTAGAAATATGTCTTTTATATAGTAATCAACCTATCAATGTTAGCTATAATTTTCATTATAATTTATTTTTATAATTATCTATCCTTTCATTATTATTTATCTCTTCATTATTATTATTGATTAATTGAGTGCATACTGTATACCTGGCTTTGGTTCTGAAACAGATGATGTTTCAGATGATACCAGGAATATAGCAGTAAACAGATAGATATGTTACTTGCCTTCGTGAAAGTTACAGTCTAATAAAGGAAATGGGCAAGAAAATCATTATGCAGCTTGGTACCAAGTTACACCAGGAATAAATGCTATCATGAGCATACACCAAAGTGTGTGACAGGCACTGTCAAGCCCTGAGTGGCCTGCTCATGTTCCCCCAGCCCATCTAGAATCAGATTCTGTTGAACTTCCTCATACTTATTTTAAAACAGTGTTGTTTTTTCTTAGAATCACACATAGTAGTTAAAGTGAGGATTGGCATAATCTTTTTCAGAGCTTAAGACCTCCTAAAGATTTTAACAAAGCAGAGAAAGAAAGAGTTCCTTTTAATAAGGGCTAATCCAAATTATGTTACTATGATAAAAACTTCTTGAAATAACTGGTTTCTTAACGGACACTCAGAAATCTTAAGAAACAAACACAGATCATCCTAGGGGTGCATTAAAATTGAAGCTTGACACCCTTATCAGCAAGCAGGTAGACACAGGGAAAAACGCAATATGAGTACCTGCTTATTCCCTGAGAAGTCTGGTGCACATTAGTTCATGGGAAGGACTGCAAAAGTAGAACAGATAAGGGAACTAGGTAAAGGCAAAAACTTTTCCCTGGAAGGTACTTGACATTTTATAGTCTTAGACACAAGGTGAGCAACACTCATTATCTCTTTATTTCCTATGGGACAATCCAGTTCAGTTAATTATCATGAAGGCTTAACTAGAAATTCAATACATTATGCAAATGTTCCATTTATATACTGTCATGTCAAGCCAATACTGAAATGTAGCTGTAGTTAAAAGGTGTAGATGAAACCCTGGTTCTCTTCCAGGGATGTTTCAAAAGGAATGAATGACATTCCCTAGCCCAAGCTCAATAGAATGAATCTCATAGATAGTTATGATCATGTTACCAGAATGGCAAGAGACTGTCAGTCCTCTTCTTTCTAAAGAAATTGAGGTGTAATTACTAGTTACTTCCGAAGAGGAGCATGACTTTTGTGTCACTTACCAGGAACAAATATGTAAGCTAAGACACATCATCCAATCTCAATGCAGGACAGAGAAACAGGAGCCTCCCAGAAGAGGAGCTGGTCCAGGGTACAGGTAGAAACTCTAAAAAACAAGCCATATTTTAGAACTGGAAGGAAAGAGAGATGCCGTCCACCCTGGTGCAAGCCCACATATCCCAGACTACAGTGATTCACTGTGCATCAAGTAGGCCAGGTCTTTGCTAGCTTGGTTCCCACTTCCTACAATGCCCTTCCATTATTTCCCCTTGCAAACACCAAAATGATGGCTGTGGGAACCCAGATGAGTCATTCAACCTCTAATGGAGGCGATTATAGTAACTACTTAACTATATGGGTTTAATGGGAGGAATAAATCCAGTATTGCATTTAAGTATCTACCACATTGCCTAGAGCATAATAAATTTTCAATGTTTATATTCATAATAATGAAAATAATTAAAATATATCAGGAGTTTACCATGTGCCAGGCACACTATTCACAGGGTTTTACATTATTGCTTTATTTAATACTTACAACACCTCTATTAGCTAGGCACCACTAAGTAAATGAGGAAACTAAGGTACAGAGAGGTGAATTAGCCTGCCCAAGGTCACACAGCTAGTAATTGATGGAACTGGGATCTCTGACTTAAAGAATCAGGAATATGTAAGAATGGTGATCAACAGCAATTGGTAGATGAACCAGTGCTGAGAGCGGCTTACAACGGAAATAAGAGAAAGAGATTTTTAAAAACATAGCACAGTATACCATAGCATCCTAAATCAACAAGATGAGATAGAAATGGGGTAGCTAGAGGCCTGCACTTGCACTCAGAAAGTCTCCTGTGAAAATATAATGTTTCTGCTCTCCCTCAGATCTTTATTTTAACTGTGTAGCTGTATACTTGAGTTCTGTTCTAGGCTGACAGTCGCTTTTAGAAATAGAAAAGGTATAAATTAAAAATAAATGCCTACATACATATTGGATGAGAACCACCTGGTTTAATAGCAGCTTACAAGAAATGAATTTAAAGGTTTTAGCTAACTAAGTTTATTTTGAATCAGCAGTGTGAGGAGGCATTCAGAAAAAAGACTTTGATCGTGAAGACATATCAAAAGAAGCTAAGTGTCCTAAACAAGAGAGGTGAAAGCCCTTCTTGACTTTCACCAACCTCAGGTATTTGGTTCTGAAGACGGCATCTGAGGAAGGATGCTGGCCAACTGACATGTGTTTCAAAGAAGGTGACATTGATGGGAAAGGTACTTAAATCCCTGTCACATGAGGATGGGCTACACTTAGAGAAGAGGAGAGTTAGAGGAAATAGGATCTAGAGAAAGAATAGAATAAGTAGTAGGTTTTATCTGCAAGGCCCCAGGGGACAGAGCCTAGAGCTAGAAGCTAAAGAAAAAATGATTCCAGATCAATACGAAGAAAAATTATCTGACAAAAACAAAATGAGCTAAGTGTGAAGGATCAAACACTGGACACCAGGTTACAAATGGTCACGAATAGTTAGGGCAGCTACAGCTCCTTCCCACGACCTGACCTATGTGTCAGGTCCTTACTTGCCTCTCCAGAACCCATGGTGTGCCCGGTTCTTCCTTGTCTCTGCGTCCCGTCCTTCTGCCCTTTTTCAGTCTTTCATATACAAACTGATTTGTCTCATCACAGGCCATTTACTCATGATTTCCCTCCACCTAGAATGCTTTTCCATTCCCTCATCACCTTGTTTATTCTTCCTCCTTCCTCAGATCACCTATTAAGGGTCACTTCCTCTAGGCTGGGTGCAGTGACTGATGCCTGTAATCCTAGCACTTTGGGAGACTGAGGTGGGCAGATCACTTGAGGTCAGAAGTTCGAGACCAGCATGGCCAACATGGTGAAACTCCCTCCCCACTAAAAATACAAAATTAGCTGGGTGTGGTGGCATGTGCCTGTAATCTCAGCTACTCAGGAGGCTGAGGCAGGAGAATCACTTGGACCTGGGAGGCGGAGGTTTCAGTGAGCTGAGATCATGCCATTGCACTCTAGCCTGGGTGAACAGAGCAAGACTCCGTCTCAAAAGCAAACAAATGAGTCACTTCTTCTAAGGATTTCTCTGACACCCCAGATTAAGCTCATCCCCATTTGGGGTCTCTCAGAGACCTCTTTATCTTACTTTTAGAGTTTTGTGTTTTTCTGTCACTTTTATTGTTTATTATACACACAGACACACAGACATGCACACACAAACACATATAAACTCCATGAAAACAGCCATTTGTCTTGGTCACCACTGTGCTCCCAGATCCTTGTACTTAGTATGTTTTCAGTATATATTTCTGTTAAAGGTATGGACAGGCAGTTAGGTGGATAGATAAATGGAATGATGGATGAGGTGTATATACAAAGTTCCTGTACATATGTGAGAATGGATTACACAAAATTTTATAAAAAATATTTCATCAAATATATCCAACACACAAAGAAGTACATGAGTGGATTAAATAAATGTTCATGGCCTTTCAAATTCTAATTATATGCATCACTGCCATTTTGTTGTTCTTGCTTCAATCCACTACTTCAAGATATCTGGAAACTTAGTGTCCCCAAAGGCATCATATTTTTCCTTGACTTCTCACTTGAATCCCACCAAAACCGTATTCCACTGCTTCCTGGAGCCACCTTTATAACTGCCGCTGATATTTGAAGTTCTTAAAGCAGAAAGATAGTGTTTTAACCCCTAGACTTCACACTGCCAAGGAGTCACATTGCTTTCCATGAAAGAGGATGAAGGCCTTTCTCCTTGCTTTAGGGTACATGCCATTCAAGGGTTCCAAAGAGGAATGCTCACAGTTGAGAGTATTACAGAATTTAACGGAATAACTCCATTGACCCAGAGCTCCCAGGACACACATCCCCATATACACAAAAACAAAACCACTGAGAGGTTGGTCTTAGAAGCTGATTCAAGCATCAAAACCAAGAACTGCATGCCAACTGACTTCCCAACAATCAAAGCCATGTCGTCGTACCTGGAACTCTGTTTTTTCAAGGTCACTGTTATTCCAGTAAGCTCCTTGACCCTTCCTGAAAATGCACCTCTGTAGGGGGCGGCCCCCTGCCAGTTCATTCAGAAGGTCCAGAAACGCCCTAGCCTGAGCAGTGGTGAAACTGAGGGGTCACCTGGAACTCCCTGCTGCAGAGGCGTCACTACCTGCCCAGCTTTGAAACACCGAGCCAAAGAATGCCTGACATGGACTCAGCTGCAGGCACGATATAAAACGAAATGATACTTAAGAAGTCCTACCATCTCACAAATCAGTCTCACCTCCTCCACTGTCTATTCTTCACCAATCCTAAGTGGCAGTGCCTACTTTTTGAATCTGGAGGCAGAAGGCAAGGTGAGGTTCTGTCCTGAGTCTATTTGTCCCAGGCCCATGCTGTCCCTTCCCTGTTCTGCTCCGTATCCCAGCGGGACTGCAGGCTGCACTTCCCAGGCCACCACTGCAACTTGCTTCTTGCTGGGTTTGGCCAATGTGCAGCCCTGGTAAGAGACTGAAAGGCAGGAAGGGAGAGAAGCTGGGATATTTTTTCCAGGCATCTCCGCCAGCAACTGCATTTCCTTCATGCTGCTAGTTCACTCTAGACTTACCCAGGTGACCCCAGTTCCCCCAGGCTTGAATTGTACCTTCTCCTCCCTTTATCCCTCCAGTCTTGGGGTGGTAAAGGCTTCCTACTACTTTCATCTCTGGTTGCCTCATTGTCCCTTACTTGGCATCTCAGCCATTTTTTGGTTTTTTGAGACAGATTCTTGCTCTGCAGCCCAGGCTGGAATACGATGCTATAATCTCAGCTCACTGTAACCTCCACAATCGAAGTTCAAGCAATTCTCATGCCTCAGCTTCCCAAGTAGCTGGGATTACAGGTGCCTGCCACTATGCTATGCTAATTTTTATATTTTTAGTAGAGACAGGGTTTTGCCATGTTGGCCAGACTGCTCTTGAACTCCTGGCCTCGAGTGATCTGCCTGCCTTGGCCTCCCAAAGTACTGGGATTACAGGAGTGAGCCACTGCACCTGGCCTGCATCTCAGCCTTTTTATTGCTTATGTATCCCATTGTCTCCATGAAAGACTTTCCATATTAAATATTCAAGTAATTTTTGTTTCCTGACTAAACCATGACTAGTATGAATACCTAAGGGTAGAAATCATCACTCTTTACCCCATGATTGCATAGGCAGTTCATAATAATGAGCTTTGATAACTTTATATTCATCTCTGATTCAATATATGGAATCTACAGCTTGAATAGTAAACAGTCTTGGTCCCTAGCAGTTTTCAGTTAGGGGATAGGCTATGTATTTAGGGGGTTTATTTTAGCCAGTTTTAAAATGAAGACACTAAGATGCGTCATTTTTAAATTCCTTTGCCTCCCCTGATGCAAACTTAATCTTGAGAAGTGCTGTAAGTGTCTCCTAACTTGTTTCTCTGCTCCTACTCTTGACTTCTCAATAATCTGTCTTCAACACAGCAGTCCAAATGACGCTTTTAAAAATGCACATTGGCCAGACACAGTGGCTCACGCCTGCAGTCCCAGTCCTTTGGGAGGCTAAGGCAAGCAGATTGCTTGAGCTCAGGAGTTCAACACCAGCCTGGGCAACAGAGTGAGACCCCATGTTTTAAAAAAAAAAAATTAATTTAGCCAGACATGATGGTGCTTGGCTGTAGTCTCAGCTACTTGGGAGGCTGAGGCAGGAGGATCATTTGAGCCTGGGAGTTCAAAGCTGTAGTAAGCCATGATTATACCACCGTACTCCAGCCTCCAATAAGACCCTGTCACAAACAAACAATAAGAAAAACACATTGGATCATGTCACTCCCCTGCTTAAAGCCTTCTAATGACTTCCCATTGCATTTGGAATAAAACCCAAACAGCGGAGTAATTCATGTAGCAGTCAGAGTAGAAGCAGATATGAGAGGGTCCAGCAGAAGAAAACACAGCTGCCAAAGTGTTTGAGTCCATCGGCAAGTTTGGCCTGGCCTTAGGTGTTGCAGGAGGCGTGGTGAACTCTGCCTTATGCAGATGTTGAACAATGAGAACACATGGACACAGGGAGGGGAGCATTACACGCTGGGGTCCGTTGGGGGAAAATGGGGGACGGACGGGGAAATGGGGAGGTGGGAAGAGGTAGCATGGGGAGAAATGACAGATATAGGTGAGGGGAAGGAAGGCAGCAAATCACATTGCCATGTGTGTACCTATGCAACAATCTTGCATGTTCTTCACATGTACCCCCAAACCTAAAATGCAATTAAAAAAAAAAAAAAAGAACTCTGCCTTATGTAACGTGGATGCTGGATTCAGAGCTGTCATCTTTGACTGATTCCGTGGAGTACAGGATATTGTGGTAGGGGAAGGGACTCACTTTCTCATCCCATGGGTACAGAAACCAATTGTCTTTAACTGCCATTCTCAGCCACGTAATGTGCCAGTCATCACTGGTAGCAAAGATTTACAGAATGTCAACATCACACTGTGTATCCACTTCCGGCCCGATACTAGCCAGCTCCCTCACATCTTCACCAGCATTGGAGAGGACTATGATGAATGAGTGCTGCCGTCCATCACAACCGAGATCCTCAAGTCAGTGGTGGCTCGCTTTGATGCTGGAGAACTAATCACCCAGAGAGAGCTAGTCTCCAGGCAAGTGAGCGACGACCTTATGGAGCGAGCAGCCACCTTTGGGCTCATCCTGGACAATGTGTCCTTGACACATCTGACCTTCAGGAAGGAGTTCACAGAAGCGATGGAAGTGGTGGCTCAGCAGGAAGCAAAGAGGGCCAGATTTGTGGTGGAAAAGGCTGAGCAGCAGAAAAAGGCGGCTATCATCTCTGCTGAGGGCAACTCCATGGCAGCTGAGCTGATTGCCAACTCACTGGCCACTGCAGGGGACGGCCTGATCAAGCTACACAAGCTGAAAACTGCAGAGGACATCGCATACCAGCTCTCACACTCTCAGAACATCACCTACCTGCCAGTGGGGCAGTCCGTGCTCCTCCAGCTGCCCCAGGGAGAGCCCACCCTGCCTGCACCTCCACAGGCCAGCTAGGCCACAGCCCCGATGATACTGGACACCGCCTTTCTTCTGCTCCCTCCCCAGAAATCACTGTGAAATTTCATGATTGGCTTAAAGTGAAAGAAATAAAGGTAAAATCACTTCAGATCTCTAATTAGTCTATCAAATGAAATGCTTTCATTGTTCTCACACCCATCTACTTTTGTATCCACCTCCCTACCAAAAATTGCCAAGTACCTATGCAAACTGGCCTTAGGTCTCAATTTGGGGCCTGCTTGATCTCCAGCCTGGGCACCAGAATTTGGCAGCACGCAAGCAAGGCAGTGTGTGACGGACTGGGGAGCACAGGTGTCCTCCTGGGTCCACGCGTGGCCTCCATCCTGTTGCTGATGGACAATTTGCAGATGAGGCCACATGGCTGAACTGAGAAGGCAGGCTTCCATCTTCCCAGTGGTTCCTGCACAGATGCTGTTGAAGAGAGGTGCCGGAAAGGGGCAGAGAGGAAGCGGTCTGTCTCTTACCATAAGGCTGATTCTCTTTAACTATGTGACCAGTGGAAGCAGCTGTGTGTGAACTGAGCACGGATGGAGGAATCTGCCCCTGTTTAGGTGGGTGGGCCTGACTGTTGCCCCTCCAGGGTCCTATAACTTGGATGGACTTAGATAGTGAAAGAGGAGGCCTGGACCGAGATGGGAGTCCTGTCAAAGACTTCCTCTCTACCCGCCACCGTGATCTCTCTCAAATACTCAGTGGAATTCCAACTTGAAGGATTGCATCCTGCCAGGTCTGAATGTGCCTGCCAAAGACGTGTCTGACCTGTGTTCCTGGCTCCCCCGTTCAGAGACTGCCCTTCTCAAGGGCTCTGTGCCTGTGCTGGGAAGGAAACAACCATGGGAAGGAAACAAATGTGCATAAACTGCTGTCAATAAAGGACACCCAGACTTTCTGGCTCAAAAAAAAAAAAAATCCAAACAGCACCCCCTGTGCTCTACATGGCCCCTGTCATCTGTCCCTGCCTCCCAATCTCCCATCTCTGCCCCTCCCTGGCTCTTTGGCTCCTTTTTGGTCATCACATTTCCCAGTTCATTTGTGACTTGGGGACTTCAGGATGTGTTTCCCTCTACCCCGAGAGCTTCACATGGCTGTCTCACCATTCAAGTCCAACCTAAATGATCTCTGTATCCCTCAGTCATTTTCTATCATTTCAACCTTTTTTTCCCCCGTAGCACTAGCAGTCAACAAAAATCAGCTGGTTCATTTATTCGTTTGCTCATGTGAGAGCATAACCCCTACTGTCTCCCTATTTATTTCCCTACTTATCATCTTAGCTTATTCTCCTACTGTATCCCCAGAATTTAGAATCGTCAACGCACGTAGATATTTGTTGAATTAATGACCAAATTCACATTTCTCAGATAAGAAGACTGAAGCCCGCTTATGTTAGGTGACACACATAAGGTCTCTCAGCCTGAGATCTGATGCCATACCCTTGGGCACTGCTATCCCAGAACTCCCAATGCTATGACCAAGAATCTACACAGAATGGACAACAGATCAGTCTCTCCTTCAACTCTTCTGTAGAATATTTACTTAATATCATACTGCCTCTTAGTATTTCAGATCTCCATGAACTTCGGCCTCATGAAAACCAAGTAAATAAACAACCACTATTAATCCCACATTGAATTTCTTTGTGAATATACTCATTGCTGAAATGTGATTTTCCTAGTGATAGGTCTATATACAAATGTTTATAGATAGACAAACTCCTTCTCCCACCCTTTCACTTGCCCTTGGCAATTGGCTCTTGAACTTTTACCTGGTGGAAAAACCCACTACGGTGCTATGTTCTGTTCAAAGATTTTTCCCCTGAGGTCCTTGTAGTTCTTGTTATAATTTGACATTAAAAATAAATAACAACGAATTACTCAGCAGACTTAGGAATCCTATTCAGCTCAGCTGAGCTCCAAATCATGCCAAGAATCTAAAAGGTCTGATAGAGCTCCCAGCATATTCCTCAGGGAAACTAAATGAAGTATACCACACACATGCCAGTGGCCAGGCTAACGGAGAGCAGCGCTGTCACGGTTCATCTGCCAAAGGCAGAAAAGAAAGGGTTGGATGTAGATTTCAAGAGCAAGTGCTGCTCATGGAACTGAACTCTGAAGATATTTCTCAGGGCAGCTGGGAGAACATGTCTAAGGTAATCATATTTTCCCAGACTGAAAATTAGGACACAGAGCACGGAAGAGAATGTTTCTTTTTTATTCTGGGGTGTGTGTGTGTGTGTGTGTGTGTGTGTGTGTGTGTGTGTGTGTTGATTCTATGTATCTAAAGAAGCCAGTAAAATTTAGAATTAACCTCAAATTGTTGGATTTCTTGGAATGGCTTGGTTTCTGGGAGATAACTGGAAAGCACATCTTAAAACAGGGTTGTCTCAAAAAGAAAAATGCTACTTATGCATCCCTGTGCCTACCTTCACCTCAATTCCTAAAAGAGAACAAAAGATTTGTACTTTGGGCCAGGGTGCAGTGGCTCATGCCTGTAATCCCAGTACTTTGGGAGGCTGAGGCAAGTGGATCACCTGAGGTCAGGAGTTGAAGACCAGCCTGACCAACATGATAAAACACAAAACCCCATCTCTACAAAATATAAAAATTACCTGGGTGTGGGGGCACACCCCTGTAATCCCAGATACTCAAGAGGCTGAGGCAAGAGAATTACTTGAACCTGGGAGGTGGAGGTTGCAATGAGACGAGCCTGCACCACTGCCCTCCAGCCTGGGCGACAGAGCAAAACACCATCTCAAAAAAAAAAAAAAAAAAAAAAAAAAAGGATTTCCGCTTTGTGCAAAGAAATTTTCCATGGTTCAACTTGCCTGCAAACTACCCTGGAAAAGTTTTAAGCCAAAACTGAGGACTCTCTCTACCCTATAAATCTAACTTTATCTGCTTTTTCAAACTGTATTAGTCAGCATAGACTAGGCTTTTACTGCAGTAACAAATAACCCCCAAATCACAGCCTCTTCATTTGGTGTACTTCTTGCTTAAACTATATATCCAGCAGAAATGCCAAGGGCACACTGCGCCACAAATTTACTCAGCGACTCCGGCTGGCAAATGTTCCATGATCTTGTCATGGCACATCTAGAACAGAGATCTGTCCACTTGTTCGATACTGCAGGGAAAGAGTGGCAGAATAGCAGAGAAGTTTGTCAATTCCTGATCCCAGAAGTTTCCCTTCAGCTCACATTTGTTTGGCCTGTGCTAATCATGTGGCCTCACCTACCTGCACCTGCACGGCGGGCTGGGACATGCAGAGGAGCAATGCAATATGGAGCGAGACTTCTGACCCTTAGAGTCAGGCAGAACTAGACTCAGTTCCCAGCTCCTCCCCTTAATTCCTTGCATGACTTTTGACTATCTAAATCCTCTAAGCCACAGTTTCTTCATGCATGGAATGGAGGAATAATAATAATATATATGCCATCAAGTTATTGTTAGAATTAAATAAGCAGATTTACATAAAGTACTCAGAACAGTGTCAGATACATAGCAAATTCTCAGTACATGAAATTTATGATGATTAACATGAAGAACATGATGATGATGATGATATTGTCTTATAACACCCTTTAGGAATTTGATGCCTGAGCCTTTCTGATGTCCATGTCCTCAGTACTAACATAGTATCTGACCTGCAATAGACACTCAGAAATGTTCAGTACATGTTGACTTAGCCGACATCTCAGTACTCTTGAGTATTCTCCCCTCTAAGACATAGCTCTTGCTCTTGCTATTTCGTTCAACCAGAATGCCCCGCTCACATCTCTCTGCCTTTTTTTTCTTTATTCCTGACTTTCTGTATTTTTTGAGACAGAGTCTTGCTCTGTTCCCCAGGCTGGATGATGCAAGCATCATAGTTCACAGCAGCCTTGACAATCCAGGCTCAAGCGATCCACCCATCTCAGCCTCCTGAGTAGCTGGGACTGCAAGAGTGTATCACCACACCCAGCTAATTTTTGTTTTGTTTTGCTTTGTTTTTGTAGAGATGAGATTCTGCCATGTTGCCCAGGCTGGTCTCGAACTCCTGGGCCCAAGCAATCCATCTGCCTCAGCCTTCCAAAGTGTTAGTATTACAGGCGTGAGCCGCCATGCCTGACTATCTCTCTACCTTTACAATGCTGTTCATCCTCCAGTCCTCCTCCGCCACAAAGCTTCGAGGAGTCACGCCAGTCCTGCAGGCTCCCATTTCCCTTTCCTCAGAAGTTCTGCTTCTCTTCTTGTCAATAATGGCCCTGGTTATTTGACTATCTCATTTTCAACACCTTGATCCTCTAACAAGACTCTCAGCCTCTTGGAAGCAGAGACTGCGTAACAATTCATAACAGTAACAATAAATATTATTCTTTAGCATCTATAAGCCAGTGACCGTAAAACAGCATTTCTCAAACTTTAGCATGCCTCAGAGTCACTTGGAGGGGTTATTAAAACACAGATTGCTGGCCAGTCATGGCAGCTCATGCCTGTAATCCTAGCACTTTGGGAGGCCAAGGCAGGTAGATTGCCTGAGATTAGAAGTTTAAGATCAGCCTGGGCCCCATGGCGAAACCCCACCTATGCTAAAAATACAAAAAATTAGCCAGGCATGGTGGTATGTGCCTATAATCCTAGCTACTCAGGAGGGTGAGGCACAAGAATGACTTGACTATGGGAGGAGGAGGTTGCAGTGAGCCAAGATCATGCCACTGCACTCCAACCTGGGCTACAGAGTGAGACTTTGTCTCAAAACACACACACACACACACACACACACACACACACACACACACACAATTGCTAGGCCCAATCCCCAGAGTTACTGATTCAATAGATCTGGGGCAAGACCTGAGAACTTGCATTTCTTTTTTTTTCTTCCCCTCCTATTGTAAGAATTTGCCCTTCTAAGGTGTTACCGGGTGATGCTGATACAGCTGGTCCAGCGACTACATTCTGAGAACCACTGTTCTATAAGGTGTTTTACATTTGACACTGTATTTAATCCTCACAACCAGCCTTTGAGGCAGACAGTTCTTACTCACAGAGAGTTGAAGAAACAACACTGTAAGGTTCAGGAAGCTCAAATCGCACGGCCAGGTTCACCCTGCTGGGAAGCAGCATATGACAGATTGTAACTTAACCTTGGCCAAATCTTTGCTCCAAACCATTAGGATGACTGTGGATATTGATTATATTGTAACATACAACAACTTATTACTTATTTAAATAAAAGTTCAACCTTCTATTTTCATTAAAATTCTAATTAAATTCTTACGCCCAGGAAAATTAATAAAGGCATCACTCTTAAGGACGTTTGCTTCAGCTCAGGATAAATAGTTATATCTTTCCCAATAACTGAAGCCCTAAACCAGAAACAGAATCATAGTAGCAAGGAAGACAGGATAGCCACAAGCACTGCCACAGGCAAGTGACTGACTTCAAGCCCTTTCCTCTCTGAGCCGATGGTTGAGTCCTTCCTTTGGGACTCCCACCTTTCCTTGGTGTTTGCCTTTTATGCTCCAGTTGATATTTTGACTATTTCCTAAGACATTTGGTAAATATAAAAATACCCTGAAAGAGTACAGCACTTCCTCAGAGTAGCATCTGGATAGGTTTAGTACCTAAAAAAAAAACCGTGGGAGACCAAGCATCTTTTGCTGTGACCACACTGCCCTCTAGGGGCCGTTCTCTTCCAGACACTGTTGCTTCTTTGCCCCGTAAATGCTTTTGAAGTTCAAAGATGGGCAATCACATACTCATGGGGCAGTGAGATTGGGGGAGATCTGTCTGTTGGCAACAGGAAAAGAGAGACAAGAAGTGACCCATATGACCCTCCCCCACTTCCAAACTCCTTTCCTTCAGAAAGGTAAGAGTCCTAGAGAGTCTGTTCTTGTCTAGTCTAATCATCGGGCCACACCTAGAAATTGTGCTCAAAGACAGAGCAGACAAAGGCAAAGAGAGATGCCCAGGACATGTGAAAAAGGATGATCAAGATGGTCAAAAAAGACTCAAGAACAGGGAGCGCATAGTTACAAGAATGGATAATATTTAGTCGGGAGAAGACTTGGGACACAGCAAAGCCTTGTCAAATAGCTTAGAGGTTGGCAGCACTTCCAAAATCTGTTCTGCAAGAAGTGAACCAGTATTTTATGAAGAACATTCTGAGGGCAAATACACTTAAGGAACGTGGATAAGCAGAGTCCAACGGATTTCACCAATGCACGACCTTTGAATATACTCTAAGCCTTGTCAGTGTCTAAGGGGGCAAAAAGTACAGTGTGTTTGCCAGTTATGTGGCCAGAAATTCTTTTCCCCCAGGAATGCTTTGCAACTTATCACGGGACACTGATTTTCATAGAAAACCGTTGGGGATCATTAACATTCACATTTGTCCAGGACAAATGGGGGACACTGGTTTTCCTAGATCCAAATTCCGACAAACTTGAGAATAACTGTGCTGAGGCTTGTTCTGCACAGCCCCAAGGGCAACAGTAATACTGCAAATTGGCATAGCACTTTACAGTTTACAATGCACTCCTTACACGTTCTCTCATTTTATCCTCACAGCAATTATGAGAGCATGCCACCCTACAACCCTGGGCCTCTTTAATTGAACAACTGAGGCTCAGAAAAATTAAGTCACTTGTCAAAGAAGATGTGACTAGTAAATAACACACCTGGGCCTAAAACTAAAGTTGTCTCACTCCCACTTGACTGATTTTTTTTTTCCTGAGCCAAAGGAAAGGTGAATCTAGACAATTCCACATCCCTGGAAATGTCTAAGAACTGAGCAAACTCTACTTCACACCCACAAAACCTCTCGCTTTTTTAAGTTCAGAACTTCCAGTACTAAGCTCATCTCATTTATTTCTCCAAAAAAATTCTATGAGGTACAGATTACACTACACCCATTTTTGGATGGGGAAATTGAGGCTCAGGAAGGTCAAGTAACCTGCCCTAGGTCATACTGTCAGATCTCCTTGACTCCAGGGCCTATCTAACTACTTCACCTGCTTTGGGGAAGTTCTAAGTATCACAAGGAGATTGGTGATGTCTGAAGTTTAAATGTTTTTGGAGAGTCTGTATCTTATGACAGATTTCCACTGCCAGTGCCCCTGTCCCCACCCCATCCTTCAGCCTTAACAGTAGGCTCATTTGTTCAAGCAAAATGCTGGCCAGAAACAAATAGTACAATATCCCTAATTATCTACCCCAAGATGGTTTCCCCAATAGTGTGGATTCCCATATAACTTTGTTTTTGTAATTTATGAACACATTAAAGCTACTTTTCACTTTGGGGATTGGATACAGAAGGAAGGACCTACTTCTTCTAGGAAAATACTGACAGCAGTGAAACCCTTAATATTCACAGGTTTTGTTAAAAGAGACATTCTGTCAACCCCTTCTCGTTATAATCCGAGGTGTTAATTAGTTTTATAGTTTTGTTATTACCTATGCTTCTCACTTCTTCATCTGCTTTGTAAAAATTAAAATAAGGAGACCAAAAAACTTCCAAACATTTTAACAAAAGTTTGGGGACTAGGCAGAAAGACGTGATTATAGATTATAGCCCATTCGGAGTTTGTCCTACAAAACAGAATAAATTCTCCTGACTTAAAGGTAACCTTGGATCAGTAACCACTGAACATCATTTCAATGAATAAATTTTTATCTCTCATGTTTCCTTGTACAGGAATATCAAAAGTGTCATTTCAAACAGTGGGTAGAGCTCCAAACTCAGAAGCAACACGCCTAGCTAAGGATGCTTTGTTTAATCCCTGTATTAGTTTTTCTAAGGCCATCATAACAAAATACCACACACTGGGTGGCTTAAACAACAAAAATGCATTTATTTCCTCACAATTCTGGAGGATGGATTGTCCCAGATCAAGGCGTCAGGAGGGTTAGTTTCTGCTGGGGTCTCTCTCCTTGGCTTGCAGCTGGCCATCTTCTCTTTGTCTTTCTAAGGTCTTACCTCTGCGCCTGTGTCCTAATCTTTTCTTATAAGGATACCACTCATCTTGGATTAATGACCACCAGATGACTTCATTTTACCTTAATTATATCTTCAAAAGCCCTAATTCCACATACAGCCACCTTCTGAGGGACAGGGGGTTAAGACTTCAACATCTGAATTTGAAGGGATATAATACAGCCCATAACAATCCCCAATATTTATTCAGCATCAACTATGTATGCGAGCCTGGAGATACAATGAAGAGCAAAACTGGCAAAGATGCTGCCCTTTTGGATTCTACATTTTGGTGGGTAATGCAACAAGAATACCTAATAACCACTTGGTAGTTGGTGAGGGTAACAGCCCTAATCACAGTCATGGACAAAGTTGTAGTCACAGCCAAAGCCATAGTTCAAGTCATGCTGTTAGTCTTCTTTCACTGTTATCTTTATCGGAAAGCCATGGCCCTGGGAGTGGGAGAGTTTCTCAGCTGTTCACTCACTACCAGTGCGTAAAACACAGGCTGATGATTACCTGGTTGTGCACCCAAGCTGGCACCTCTGAAAGCACACGTGGACCATGAAGATATTTTCTCTTTTGTTTCTTCTCTGAAGCAAGATGGACATTCCACCCTGACCCATGATTCCTGCTCTAAGGCTGTTTTTGCATGGGTAGGCTAGTGAGACCCTGGATATCAAGAAGACTCTAAAATAGCAGTGAATTGGAAGTCACTAGTTCTATGTCCAAATCCCATCTCTGATACTAATTTATTGACATTGTGCAAGTTGCTTCACCTTGGGCCCCAATTTCCTTACTTGTAAACAAGAAGTTTCAATTATATCAATTTTTTTCAAGCTGTGCTCTGAGGCAAATGTATACAGTGTCCATGTGCAGAAAATGCACAACTTGACACAGCAGTCCTGTTCTTCAGGAACCCAGGGGTTAGACAGATAGAAGGTAGGGAAGGTAGAGGGGTGGGAAGTCCATCAGCTGCCTCCACTTCAATCACAGCAGTTCTACCTTTTATCCTCTGTCTTGCCCTTCTGCATAACATTTTGTGAAGTTTTTGCAGCTCAAAGGTTCTGAAAACCATTAATGACTCAAAGGCTGATTCCACTGCTAATACCCTGTGATGATGACTCTATGTCCTGCAAAAAGAACTCCCAGGGATGGGGCATTCCCAGCAGCCACCCTGGATAGATTGTTTAAGATCAAGGGTCAGAGACTGTGCTTCCTTCACCCTAGACTCAGCTCACTCGGGGATGGGTGACCTGATTGTATTCAGGAGGTTAGAAAGTGTGTCACATTGCCCAGAGATGTCAGGGATGGGGGCAGGGAATATCGCATTCCTGTCTAGGAAAATTTTATTCCATTTGGTGGCTTAAGCTTTTCAAGCAGTTATAGAATCCCCCCTCATTAAACCTTCTAAATTTATTCCTCTTCTTCACCACTCAGAGCCACGTGACACTTGGTGCTGTCACAGCCTGTTGGAATTGAGGAATCCCACGTTGCTGTTTATTTTTAGCTTCACTTGCTTACATTTTCATTTCAGACACTGCTGGGAGTTTTCTCTCCTTCACACTCTTAAATTGGTAAGAAGATCCGGCTCTTTAGGCACAAGGTTTTAAGTCTGCCAGTGTCCCTGAGTGAGACCTTGTGTTTGATACATGACAGACAACACCTCTATGTGATTCAGTAAATGTTTATTAACCACTGTTCACTACATGCAGGTCCCATTCTATAACTCTTAGAAGTTTTGAGAATGAATCTGACATTCATCCTGCCTGTAAGAACTCAAGAACAAGGATGGCTGAGTATAATGACTCGTGCCTTTAATTCCAGCACTTTGGGAGGTTGAGGCAGGTGGATCACTTGGGCTCAGGAGTTCAAGACCAGCCTGGTTAACATGGCAAAACCTATCTCTACAAAAATTATAAAAATTAGTGGGGTATGATGGTACATGCCTATAGTCCCAGCTACTTGGGAGGCTGAGGTGAGAGGATCACTTGAGTCTGGAAGGTTGAGGCTGCAGTGAACCAAGATCACACTACTGCACTCCAGCCTGGACAACAGAGCCAGACCTTGTCTCAAAAGAAAAAACAAAAAGCAAAGATGGGAGTGTGTAGAGAGGAGAGTGATAGGAGAACTCAATGGTCCTCACCCCAATGAAGCTGGAAAACTCCCCCATAGCCTATGAGAACATGGTTAGTGGTAGACATTCTTCCTGGAGGATAATCAGTGACATTAAACAGAACAGCATAGCCTAGTACTCCAGGAAGACGTCTAATCTGAGGCCACCATACCCAGAATCCCTGGAGTTCTCATCCATCGGGGAGCCTGAGGCAGAAATAATCTCCATGCATTTTTCACAAACACCCAAAATAAGACTCCCCCACCTCTGCCAGACTCTCACTGTACACAACAGGCAGCCATCCCAGGCTTTGACAGAATTATCACTTAGGTGACTACACAGAAGAGTTTAACATAGCAGCTCTGAGACTGGTCTCCTTAGGAAGACCCACTTACAAAGTTAGCCCTTACCTGGTACCTGTCTAGGAACATGGATTTCAGGAGAGTTCCCACCATCCCCTACCTGATCAGACGGGCTCACTGTGCCTAAATGTAAATAGTTTGTACAAACAATGTGGTATATGCTGAAAACCTCCTTTCCTTCTTGGAGCCTGGGATTTTGGTATGTTCCCAGCTACCCGTGACCAGACCCCTGTAAAAAGCTCACCGAGTCTCTACTGAGCTTCCCTGATAGATAATGCTTCATGTGCATTGTCACAATTCGGTGCTAGAGGAATTAAAAACACTCCCTAAGACTCCATTGGGAGAGGACTCTTGGAAGCTGATGTCTGACCCCCTACAGCCCTCACTCCAAGTACCTTTTCCTCACACTGATCCTGTTTTGTATCCTTTCATTGAAATAAATCTTAGTTGTGAGCACAATTATTTTTTTATTATTATTTTTTTTTTAGACGGAGTTTCCCTCTTGTTACCCAGGCTGGAGTGCAATGGCGCGATCTCAGCTTCCGCAACCTCCGCCTCCTGGGTTCAGGCAATTCTCCTGACTCAGCCTCCTGAGTAGCTGGGATTACAGGCACGCGCCACCTTGCCCAGCTAATTTTTTGTATTTTTAGTAGAGACGGGGTTTCACCATGTTGACCAGGATGGTCTCGATCTCTTGACCTCGTGATCCACCCATCTCGGCCTCCCAAAGTGCTGGGATTACAGGCTTGAGCCACCGCGCCCAGCTGTGAGCACAATTTTATGCTAAGTCCTGAGTCTTCCTAGCAAATCAACAAACCTGAGGGTGGTCTTAGAGACTGCCTGACACCGTGACCTTACCCCAAAATCTCAACCTGAACTGTTGCCTGGTAATACGCTCATCCCCCATGCTCTCCTCTGTGGCACAGTCAGGATCTGTCTGGTTCCTGCCCTGGCATCCCAGACCTTCCCCCGAGAATGGGGTCACTTGTTTATCATCAGAAAGCTCAGGCTGTTCCCAAGATCGGAAGCCCATTCTTTCTAAGACAGCCAAGTCTAAAGGGGTCCCCAGAGAAACCCCAAAAGCCCTGCACACCGGGAGAACAGGGTGGAGCCACGCAAGTTCACACACTTTGCAGAGGGGAGGAGCCTGGCCTCTCCTGTTGGGGGTGGAAACTGGGATTCAAGCTGTGAGGCGGAAACCAGCTAGCAGGACTCTCACTTTGCTGAGAGTCCTGGTTCCCTTTTTTTAACTTTTCACCCAATAAATTCCATTTTTCTCACCCTTCAAAGTGTCTGCGAGCCTCATATCTCATGGCCATGTGACGAGAACTCGACTTTTAGCTGAACTGAGGAAAAAGTTCTACATTTTTTTTGACCAGGGGAATTTTTTAATTCCTAGTTCAAGCCATCACAAGATTTAGCATGAAGCTCTTCTTTCTGCTAATCCTCCTCAGACCTTATAGGCCAGTCTTATTCCAGAAACCAAGGTTCTACCCTGTTAGATTGATTTTATCACTGAACCTCTGTCCTGATAATATTCCCAGTCTCTCTACGGCCCTGCTTCCTTTGGTCTTTCTGCTGATCAGCACCACCAGCTCACTCATCATGCCTTTGATGTCTCTGCATTGCAAAAACATTTCAACAGACTTAGAGGCAAAAAAAAAAAAAAAAAAAAACAGTAGAAATACAGAATAACAACATCATCAGGAACACACGCAACTTCACACATCCACACTGGCCTTAAATTATTGATTTGGTTAGGTTCTTATTCATGCATTTTAGCTTGAGTACTTACGCTGTTGTTGCTGGGTTTTATGGCAGTGAATATATTTAGAATTAAAACACCCTGTCCCAGAACACTAAAATTTCTAAAACTAAAACTGTAGAAGTTAGCATCCGATAAGAATTGGGAATTGAGATGCAGTGAGGACTATAGATTTTGGTCTTCAACTCTCCCTTTATTCTGTATTACATCAGAATTGTCAATCATGTGGAAGTGAGGGAAGCCCAGCTGATTTATCTAGGACCTAACCAAAAAGTAGTGGAAATTCTATTTTCTTTATGCTCTATGATAAAGGTGATAGAGAAGAAAGGGAGAACAGGAATAATAAGGAAAGATGGAAAGGTAGGTACAGAGGTCTCAATGTTGGCAGAATCGTGACCAGCCCTAAGCATACGATATATGTGAACTGATGGAGCTTGTGAGCTGTTTGAATGACAACAGTGGCTCCTAAATAGCGAGAGAACAGAGATCAGTTCTTTTCACTTACGGATCACCACTTCCTAGATGTCTACTTCCTCATTTTGAGTGTTCAGTTATAGCACTGGAGCCAGATTTGCTTTATCTTTGCAAGTAATCCTATAACTCAAATATGCTATTACAAGGTAGTGGTAATCTACCACAGACACGACATCAAAGCTCAATCCTTATTTAGGACACAGGATGACAATGATAGCTTTTTGTTAAGTCCATCTGCTTTGCCAATGCAATTAAATGTATATATGTATGTATGTATATTCAAATGCATATTCAAATATATATTTCATACATGCATCAAATTTTGATGAAGTATCTATTTGATTACTATTTATAAAGCAATTCAAAGATAATATGCTCCAAAGTGTATGTTAGTAAATTTATTTTATGCTCTTACCCTTTGACTAAAACATTCTTTTTAAGTCACCCTCATCCACAGCCTAGAGTGGGAACCCCGGACCTCTACACTACACATCACCAGAGGCTTGAAGATAGCTTCAGGAACACCAGAGCTCCTGCTCTCTGCTCATCATTCGCACTACCAAGTCTCATTTACAAGTGAACTTTTCACCTCTCTAAGCAGTTTGAGTTCATCAAAGGAAAATCCCTACTTTGTAGTTCCAGCACACATCCGAGCAGCAGCCAGAAGGTTCTTCCCACTCCCTCCAGCTCTCTCCTATAATACACACTTGGGTTTTCCCTTGGAGCTGAAATAAAACAGCTCTCTCTTTACCCCTTCTTTATCCAAATCAGAAAGTAGTGTTGCTCCATCTTATTATTTACATTAAAGCTAGCCCTAATTCCAATCCCAGTATCTTCTCCATTTCCCTTCCTCAAAAGGTGGCTAAATTGGAAGGTAATACTGAAATGAGGTATCAGCTCAGGGCCTTTGGTTTAATTTAAACCCAACTTTAAATACAAAATACTTCAATTAATGGTAATAAATCCCTTTTAAAAGAATCAAGGTTGGGCAGGTGTGGTGGCTCACACCTGTCTAGCACTTTGGGAGGCCAAGGTGGGCACACATGTAATTCCAACGACTCAGGAGGCTGAGACATGAGAATCACTTGAACCTGGGAGGTGGAAGGTGCAGTGAGCCAAGATTACACCACTGCACTCCAGCCTGGACAACAGAGCGAGACTATCTCAAAAAAAAAAATAGTTTTAACATAAATATTTCTAATGAATAAATTTGTGGTTGAACTTAAAGTTTGGATTCCACAGAGCTGGGCTTGAAGATGAGGTATTCTTTCTGAGCTCTGAGCTCTGTGGCCTTGACAAGTCACCTCACATCTCTCAACCTTGGTTTCAATGTCTATAAAATAGGGAGAGAATATTGACCTTGAAGTATGAGACTGAAATTATATGATATCATGCAAAAAAAAAAAAATGGGAAGCACATGACTGGTAGCTGCACATGAGCACATAAAAACTGGTAGCTGCCAGTGTTATTATCATCCCATACTGTGTCTAATGCATTGGAATTTTGGGGAAAAGGAAATGGTTTTCCATAGGAACATCTGGGTTCCAGTTCTACCTGATCCAAGCATCAATCGCAGGGCCTCAAATAAATCTAAGATGATCAAACATCCCCATTTGGCAGAGACAGTCCCATTGGATACCTGTTATCTAGGAGTAATTATTTATAGCATCCTCTTTCACTCTCAGAATGTCCTGTTTTAGCCATTACACTAGTAAAACATAGTTAATTTTTTAATTAGGTAATTAGTTATGGCTTTGTGCTCCAATTTTCTGGAAAATTAGGGAAATACCTGTCCAATCTATCTCATTGATTTATCAGAAAGAGCCTAAAAGTGTTATTTTTATCATAAGGTCTATCAAGGAAAGTTCATATTTCATGATAATGAATGAGAATTTGCACTGTCACATAAAAGGGTATAAGCTCCTTTTATCCAATTCATTTCTTACATTTTTTTCTTCTAGCTATAAAGTCTTCACACATTTTGTGATGAACACAACTGTAAGTCAAAATCACAGAACTTTGTAGTCTTTCTCTTAAAAATCAACTATAAAGAACAGAATTTTCATACCCTAAGGCCTCTTAGCTCATAGCACACTCCCCACCACTTTCTGGTCTTTTCTCAAGGTACACATTGCTAATCAGCCACAAAGATTTTACTGCAGACTCCCTCTCTGGGTACTTGGAGCAACTATTATGAGTGAACTAGAGTTGGTATGTAAAACAAATGTTTCCCTTTCTGATTTAGCTGACACATTCATTTTATAGTCACAGACAATGGAGGCACTGAAAGAGAAAAGAGCCATAACCCACATAGGAGTGCATCTGAGAGTAGTATCCAGGCTGGTTTTTTCCGTTTTATCGTTTTGCCATACTGACAGGTGATTGACCCTAGAGGTCCTTCAGGATGAAATCAAAGCAGACGAATTTACATTTTGAGGCCAATAGGTAGTCTACTAAAAGACTGCTAAATACTATGCCCTAAAAAATATGATACTAAAATGAGGAGTCCCCTTTACCTATTTTTATTCACTCACAGTCAAAACTGAAGTATTTACCATGGCCTTCAAGGAGCTACACAATCTGACCTCCATTCCTTCTCCAATATCATCTCCTCCTACTCTTTACTCTGGCCACACTGGGTTCCTTGGGAGCTTCTTCATACAAGGTTGGATGCTCCTACCTCAGGGCCTTTACACTGTCTGTTCCCTCTGCCTGGAATGCTCCTCCCCAATTATCTGCATGACTCTCTCCCTTTTCTCCTTCAATAATAACTTCAAGGTGACTCAAATGTCTCCTTGTCACTGGGGTCCATCCTGACCACCTCTTGTGAAATGGCAACCCACCCCCACCCCAATGGCACATCCAATCACCTTAGTCTGCCCTATCTTCCCCATACCCCTTAGCACCTTCTAATCTTCTATCTCATTTCCCATGTTCACATTAGTATATTATCTGTTTCCTGCAAAGAGAATGTTAACTCTAGAAAGGTACATGCATGCATATGTACATGCACACTCACACATGTGTGTGTTTTCACTACTGTATTCTCAGCATCTAAACTAGTAGTTGACATATTCCACCACTCTATACATGTTGAATGTCAGTTACAAAGATGCAAGATGCATCCATAGAGATACGGAAGATACATCTGTTTGTGATAGTTTAGTTATGCAAATCATCAAATAATTTTCTAATATATTTGGCTGAGGAGTTTCAGGAATTACACAATACTAACTGTCAATCAGATACCCATCAGCAGATAAGAAATCTCAGTGCATTTACCAAAAACAAAGCCTCAGGTAATTAGAAATAAATTGAAAGATATGTATGTATCTTTGCAGTCTCATAAAGTCAAGGGTGAGAGGACCCAACAGAGAGAGGTCATAAACAATCCACAATTTGTGAATTTAAGATAGACAAGAAACTGACTGGCCAGCTGTTTTGTTTGAGAGTGTTTGTTTCTGGAATCTGACTGTCTATGCTCAGTTTTTGAAGGTGTTTTAGAGTCACTTTAGAAAATAAGATGTCATCCTAAACTGTCTTTGATTCCTCTAAACGCCAAAGGAGCTAAACTGCTTGTATTCACACAGCCTAATGCTTGATTTAATCTGCTTTTTAATAGATCTAAACTTACAACTCTAATGAACTTGAAAGAAGCTTAAGGATAAGAATTTAAGGTTTCTTGCCTTTCCACAAAGGGTAGACGCTCAAGGGTAGTAATCATCCAGTCCCACCCCTCCCTTGCCTTGTCCTCTCCAATACAGTCCCTTAGTCCTAGGCACACATTAGATTATACCAAACATCAGCACTGCTTACTAAATAAAGACTTGTTTTTTCCCTGTTCATGTATCAAAGAGTCACAAAGGTTTCTAAAGGACCTTCTTTCTTAGCAAACATAGATAAAAGAACTGTGCTAAGAAGGACACAAAACAAAAAGGCTACAGTCCCATTTAAGGGAAGCTCATAATGAAGCTGGGAATTTAGACATGGAAGCAAGTTAACTATTTAACAATACAATGCATGCCATAGCTAAGAGAGGCTCTGGCAACACCGGGAGTAGAGTAGCCTGGAGTTCCTGGGAAGGCGTCAGAAGGCAAAGGACATAGGAGGAGGTAGGTAACAGAACCAAGGCTAAATTGGGTAACATCCTTGCAATTCCTAGGCTGTTACTCACTTCGAACCCAGCATGTCTGGTCATTTCTCAGTGAATAATGAAGAGAAAGTAGAGCCCAATAGTACTGCAAAAAGAACCTCCCTGCACTGGCTGACTCTCTCCCTCAGAAAAATGAGAAATTTTTGTGTTATGGAAACAGTCCCAGTATTTATTTATTTGATTAATTTTTTTTTTGTCACTGTCACCCAGGCTGGAATGCAGTGGTGCCATCTAGGTTCACTGCAACCTCCACCTCCCAGGTTCAAGCGATTCTCCTGCCTCAGAGTCCCAAGTCGCTGGGATTACAGGCACCTGCCACCATACCCAGGTAATTTTTGTATTTTTAGTTTAGTTGGGGTTTCAGCATGCTTGTCAGGCTGCTCTCGAACTCCTGACCTCAGGTGGTCTGCCCACCTCTGCCTTCCAAAGTGCTAGTATTACAGGCATGAGCCACCACGCCCAGCCAGTACCAGGATTTCTTAACATTTGTAAGAGACAGAAATTGATGGACTAAAATGAAAAGGCAAATAGGGAGACACCAAAGCCCTCCTACTTCTTCCATAAGTCTATTGTATCAAATCGTTTAGTCATTTATTAAATTAACAAGTAGCAATGAAGCACCTACCAAGTGCCAGGTAGAAGAAACAGTGATAAGCAAGACCAATGGGATCGTGTGTGTGTGTGTGTGTGTGTGTGTGTGTGTGTGTGTGTGTGTATAATTGCACTTTATCAATGAGATCCTTAACATCAGAGAGCTTTCATTCAATCCCAAAAATATTCAAGAATTTGATAATTTGCCTTCACAGCCTATAAAGAGGCTTGCGTTTTTAAGATACGGTAATGTGTTACCTGGAAAATTCCACCCAGCTGGGTGAATCTATTTGAATCTCAGCTCATGCTTCACCAAGATCCCCAGTTGCTACTATACATGGTACTGGAAAGTTCCATGCTCCCATGATCGAATGATATTCCACCTCATACCTGTGCAAACCTAGCTTGGTAAAGTCAAACCCCAGTCCCTGCCTTCACTTCTTCAATTTAGACATGATTCAAATACAATGAGGACTGTCTTATATGACTACTGAACAGAAAACCTGACTATATATGGCCTTAGGAAGAAATAGCTACAAATAAATTTAGAAAATATCCAGCCCCATTCCTTTGTTCTACGGAGGAGAAAACAGAGAGCCAGAATGGGAACGTAACTGACTCAAGCTAAGTAAGCTGTTAAGAAAGCTCAGATTCCTAAGGTAGCTAAGTCATTTTCACTTCTACCCCCTCCTCCCTCAGGCTCCAGTCCAACCTAACTACCTTTAAAAAGTTGTTTAGTATCTTTGGCTAGAGTCACGAGAAAAAAAGAAAAAAAAAGTTGTTTAACAACTCAGAGCTACATCTGATATTCCTATTAAAGCCTCAAATAGAATGATTATTTCTAGCTTTGGTTGCCGCTTTGCTATTCTTTCTGCAGCAGAAATAACTGCATTTTGTCAGGGAAACCTCTTTCACCATCCCAAAAAGTGAAGGCCAGTGACCCGCAGTCAGCCAGCACACCCACAGGTAGTCGCTCATCAAAGCCTAAGGCACACACAATGCATTTCAAGAACCCCAAATTGCAAATTAAACTGGCAAACTAAGTCCAACTTCCAACATCAGTGAAATGTCTGCACATTTTATCACCGTGTAATTGCTTTTCAGGGGATTTTTCTTCAGTGCCCCTGGTTGCTGAGTAAAAATTTTAATTTCAAGGAAGTACCGTAATTTATTGTACCTGTTCCCTTTGTATTACAAAAGCCAATGAAATCTCTCTCCAGGTAAACGAGCTCATGTTTCAGTGATCTGTTGTGCCCTCTGTATCACGTTTATGTGCTCTTCCTTAATCAGTTCGTAATTAGAAGGTGAAGAGAATGGTGGTGTTTACAAACAGAATTTGAAATGGAAAATGAAGCGGACACAAATAGCTCTGTCTGGAACTTTCAGCCCTGGCCAATTTCATCTACCAGAAAAATAATAAAGGCACCAAAACAATTCATGCCTGTGGCAGAGAATGAAAGCTTCCATTTAGATCATGACACAAAGAGGCAGGTTGCTAGCTGCTGCTATGAAATGTGGGACACATAGGAATAGTCAATCCTAGGCTTGAAGACAGGGAGTGGTCTGCTAATAAAATCATCACATTCAGGGGAGAAGGATCCCAGAAAGGTGATGATAGAGCTAAATGCCTAATTTTTTTAAGAGAGAGAGTCTTGCTCAGATCAGAGTGTATTCATACAATTATAGCTCACTACCACCTAAAACTCCTGGGCTTAAACAATCCCCCTGCCTTAGCCTCCCTAGTAGCTGGGACTGCAGGTGCACACCACCATGCCCAGTTAAGTTTGTTTTTATTTTTTGTAGAGATAGGGTCTCACTATGTTGTTTAGGCTTGTCTTGAACTTTTAGCCTCAAGTGATCTGCCCATCTTGGTCTCCCAAAGCATGAGGATTACAGGTGTGACCCACTGAGCCCAGCCTGAATGCCTAAATTCTAAAGTTCTATTCTAGTGTGTGCTCCCTATCACATGAACTTCTAGATAAACCAGAAGTTCACTGCCATGCACAACACACACACAAAATTAGTCATAGGACATCTATGCATTTGGAACCATGCTGGGCATTGTGATATTAGAGGTGAAGAAAATAGACAAGGTCCCTGCCCTCATTCTAGTGAGAGAGGCATCCAATGAATAAGTAGATGAGTAAGTAAATAAAGGGAATTACAGATTGTGGTAAGTGTTACAAGACGAAGAGTTAGAATGATGGGATACAGAATAAGTGGGCAGGGAGTCAAGGGAGGCCACCAATAAGCAGGGACAACCTCTTGGAGGAGGTGATATTTGAGCTAAGATCTGAAGGATGAGATAAGCCTGGGAGATGGGCCACAAGTACCATTCCTGTTCACTGTTAAAGGGGGCCCACTGTGCTTATCAAGTTCCTAGGACCATACTGTCTCCACTTCTAAAACTTTCCACCAGAGATCCTCTACATTCACATTGAGATGGACTTGTACAGACATAGCTAAATGGCACTTATCGTAAGCCAGGCACAGTTTCCAAACACTTAAGGTATATTCATACTTTTAATCCTCACAGTAATACTTTGAGGTGGGTATGTCACTTTATAGAAGAAAAATTGAGGCACCCAGATTTAGATAACTTGCCCATGAACAGACATGTAATAAATGAGATCGCTGCTAGAGTCTTAACACTGTACCATGCCACCTCTCAAGGCTATGTGTCAGTACAATTTAAAAGGCACAAGAGTAGGAGTTAGACAGACACCTCTTACAAGCACGCAATGTGATCTTGAGCAGGTCAGCCCATCTCATGCTTGGATTTCTCATTCGTGAAGTAACTGTAATAGAAACCAGCCTCAAATACCTCAAACATGATCACCAGCTTGCAAGCTTTTTGACAAGCTGAAATCCCTTTCTGATTATAAGGTAGTACCAACACTGTTATTTTCAAGCTGGATACTAGCACAAGCCTTAAAGAGCCTCACGGGGGCTTAATGGAAGATCACTGCAATGCCTGGTAAGAATAGCTGTTTCCTTTGACATCTCTATTCTCTGACCCTCAGGAAGCACAGAGAAACAGATGGAATACCTATTGACTCAGTCAATCTTTCAAAATTTCAGACACAGGGAGACATCAAGGCTCAAAGCCTTCTCTACTACCATGTAACCAGGAGTTCCAAATCTGTTCATTTCAATCTCACTCAGGCCTTTATATCCACATGGCCTCTTGCAAATAGCTGAGCTGTGGCCAGCTTTATGCAAAACAGTGAAAAGAGACAAATGTTTCCATCCTGCTTTCAAGAACCCTGATATGTCTCTTTTTGCCTGTTATCTTCTTCTATTCCTGTAACTTTCTGTGCATTGCCTGCCTCATTAGCAAAGACTCCAAGCATTTGCATTCTCCCTTATGAAAACTCATCCTCCTGTGTCCATGCCTTCAAGCAAGGTCTGCCAAAGTGATTAACAAGTTTGCCTAATGAAAAGATACCATCATCTTATATCCATATAGACCTTTACAGTGTGCAAAGTCTGTACAGGCATGATCTAATTTAACCTCCCTGATGGTCATCTGCACTAAATATTGCCATCCCCATCTCACAACTGCAGAAATGGAAACTTATTGAGATGAAGCCATTTGCTTAAAATCACTCAACTTGTTTGTAACAGAGCCAGAGGTTGAACCAGGTTTTCGTATTCCATATGCAGAGTGCTTTCCATTCTATTACAACCACCACCAGTCACATGTGTATTAATAAATGTTACTTCTCAAAGCAGGAGTTTCTAAGATGACATTTATGAACATCTGAAAGCATAATAAAACGTTAAATATATGTTATTTAATCATCTTCGGAAGGAAAGGGCCAAGGCTTTAATAATCATCAGACTGTTAAAGCCGCTCATACCCAAACAGTTAAGAAGCACTGCTAATATAAGTGAAGAGTTGTTCACTCCTGTTTTTCCAGCCTAGGAAGGTAATTAGTCTTATTAACATTCCAGAGAGGTCAATTTCCTCTCGTCATCTTTACCCATGTTCTTTTGTAAAATTCCATGCTTAAAACTGAAAAATGAGAGTACAATTACTTTTAATCCTATTTGAAAAGTACTTTCCATTTCTTAATGATCATTTTTTTCTTACAGTATTTTAAGGCTAGAAGAAGGCAGGGATCAAATACAACAGATCTAAGAAAGGTGCCAGAGCTTCACACATATTCCCAGTGGATGTTTTTTCCCACTTATCACCAACTTCCTCTTGAGGTCTTCAGCTGGTGGCTTGTAACCTTGGCTAAAAGGAAAGTAGGGCTGGTGCTCCCCATTGGGGTTAAATGGGGTAGAGAAGGGATAGAAGGTTTGTTAGAGTTCTCTAGACAAACAGAACCAATAAGATGGAGGGAGGGAGGAAGGGAGAGAGAGAGAGAGAGAGAGAGAGAGAGAGAGATTGATTTAAGGGATTGGCTCACATGAATATAGAGGCTGGAAAGTCCCAAAACTGCAGGGAGGGCCACCAGCAGGCTGGAAACCCAGGCAAGAGCCAGTTTTGCAGTTGAAGTCAGAAGGCCAGCTACTGCAAAGTTCCTTCTTGCTCAGGGAATGTCAGTCAGTCTCTGTTCTGTTCAGGCTGCCCCGTAACTGGATGAAGCCTACCCACACTGAAGAGGCCAATCTGCTTTACTCAACCCACCTATTTAAATGTTAATCTTATTCAAATACTGAATAATGTTTGACCAAATATCTAGACATTGTGGCCAGTCAAGTTGACAAAAATAACAATTACAGATGAATTCTGCCCACTACCTCCCATCCCCATCTAAGCCAGAACAGTACAATATTTCTCATTTTTTATGAAGCTGAAGATTTTGTTTACAATATAGGTTCTGCTACAAAATGGTAATAACAGTAATTCTTTTTTTATAGGTATTTTTTAATGCATTCCTCCCCAATACTCCCTACTCCCTGCTACTCATTTTCTAGCCTCCTACCCTCCAGGCACTGGTGTGTGATGTTCCCTTCCCTGTGGCCACATGTTCTCATTGTTCAACACCCACTTATGAGTGAGAACATGTGGTGTTTGGCCTTCTGTTCTTATGTCAGTTTGCTGAGAATGATGGTTTCCAGATTCCCCCATGTCCCTTTTTTATGGCTGCATAGTATTCCATGGTATATATGTGCCACATTTTCTTTACCCAGTCTATCATTGATGGGCATTTGGGCTGGTTCCAAGTCTTTGCTATTATGAATAGTGCCACTGTAAACACATGTGCATGTGTCTTTATAATGGAGTGATTTATAATCCTTTGGGTATATACCCAGTAATAGGTATGATGGGTCAAAAGGTATTTCTATTTCTAGATCCTTAAGGAATCACCACACTGTCTTCCACAATGGTTGGATTAATTTACACTCCCACCAACAGTGTAAAAGCATTCCTATTTCTCCACATCCTCTCAGCATCTGTAGTCTCCTGATTTTTTAATGATCACCATAGGCATGGGCAAGGACTTTATGACTAAAACACCAAAAGCAATGGCAACAAAAGCCAAAATTGACAAATGAAATCTAGGTAAACTTAAGAGCTTCTGCGCAGCAAAAGAAACTATCAATAGAGTGAACCAGCAACCAACAGAATGGGAAAAGTTTTTTGCAATCTACCCATCTGACAAAGGGCTAATATCCAGAATCTACAGAGAACTTAAACAAATTTAAAAAAAAAAAAAAAAAAAAAAAACAACCCTATCAAAAAGTAGGCAAAGAATATGAACAGACACTTTTCAAAAGAAGACCTGTATGCAGCCAAGAAACATACGAAAAAAACCTTATCATCACTGGTCATTAGAGAAATAATAGTAATACTTAAAAGGTTTGTTCTACTACCTTAATCAAAAGAAGCAATGAAAATAGAAATTCTAGCTCAGCCCACATGACATGGGTGATATTTGGTGTCCTGATACCTTCAGGTGCAAAGTAGCCTTCTTAAATAGTTGATCCAACATCCTCTCTTAACACCACCACCCCCCACCACCACCACTGGATCTGTAGAGTTCAGATGGAGAAGACTTTTCTAAGCACAAATTTGATAATGTCTATACCCCCCTCTGCCCATGGCTTTCTCTTTGATCTAAAGATAGCAATAGTGTTTAATATTCTTTCATAAATAGATGAAAGGCATAGATGGTTTAACTTCTGCCTCTCCCCAAAAACTAATTTCACATAGTAGCCAGAAGAATCAGATAAGATAAAGAAATAAAGGGCAGCCAAATTAGTGAAGAGTAAATCAAACTGTCACTATTCACTGACATATGATCATATACCTAGAAAACTTGAAAGATTCATCCAAAAAGCTCCTAGATTTGATAAATGAATTCAGTAAAGTTTCAGGATACAGAGTCAATGTACACAAATCAGTAGCACTGCTACACACGAATAACAACCAGGCTGAAAAACAAACCAAGAACTCAATCCCTTTTACAACAGCTGCAAAAAAAAATAAAAAATAAAATAAAATATACCTAACCAAGGAGGTGAAACATCTCTACAAGGAACATTACAAAACACTGCTGAAAGAAATCATAGATGACACAAACAAATGAAAACACATTCCATGCTCATGGATGAGTAGAATAAACATTGTGAAAATGACCATACTGACAAAAGCAATCTATAAATTCAGTGCAAGTCTCATCAAAATACCATCATCATTCCTCACAGAACTAGCAAAAAACAATCCTAAAATTCATACGGCACCAAAAAACAGCCTGCATAGCCCAAAGCAAGACAAAGCAAAACAATAAATCTGAAGGCATCACATTACTCAACTTTAAACTATACTGCAAGGCTATAGTTACCAAAACAGCATGGCACTGGTATAAAAAGGGGCACATAGATCAATGGAACAGAATAGAGAACCTAGCACTAAAGCCAAATAGTTATATAGCCAACTGATCTTCAACAAAGTAAATAATAACATATTGTGGGGAAAGGACATCCTATTCATCAAATGGTGCTGGGATAATTGGCAAGCCACATATAGAAGAATGAAACTGAATCGTCATCTCTCACCTTAAACAAAAATCAACTCAAAACTGGTCAAAGACTTAAATCTAAGATCTGAAACCATAAAAGATTCTCAAAGATAACATCAGAAAAAAACTCTCCCAGACACTGGCTCACGCAGAGTTCATAACCAGAAACCCAGAAACAAATGCAACAAAAACAAAACTAAATAGATGAGACCTGATTAAACTAAAAACCTTCTTCACAGCAAAAGAAATAACCAGCAAAATAAACAGACAACCCACAGAGTAGGAGAAAATATTTGCAAACTATGCATCTGTTAAATGACTCATATCCAGAATCTATGAGGAGCTCAAACAAATCAGCAAGAAAAAAATAATAATCCCATCAAAAAGTGGGCAAAGGATATGAACAGGCAATTCTCAAAAGAAGATATACAAACATATGAAAAAATGCTCAACATCACTAATTATCAGGGAAATGAAAAATTAAAACCACAATGAGATATCACCTTACTCCTGCAAGAATGGCCACAATTCAAAAATCAAAAAATAATAGATGTTGGCATGGGTGTAATGAAAAGGGAACACTTTTACACTGCTGGTGGGAATGTAAACTAGTACAATCACTATGGAAAATAGTATGGAGATTCCTTCAAGAACTAAAGGCAGAACTACCATTCTATCCAGCAATCCCATTATTGGATATCTACCCAAAGGAAAAGAAGTCATTATATTAAAAAGACACTTGCACATGCATGTTTATAGCAGCACATATTGCAAAATAGTTAAAACCAGCCTAAATGCCCATTAACCAATGAGTAGATAAGAAAATATGGTATATATATATACAATGGAATACTACTCAGCCATAAAAAATGAAATAATGGCATTTGCAGCAACCTGGATAGAGTTGGAGACCATTATTCAAAGTGAAGCAACGCAGAAATGGGAACCCAAATATCATATATTGTCACTCATAGGTGGGAGCTAAGTTATGAGGATACAAAAGCATAAGAATTATTTAATGGACTTTGGGGACTGAGGGGAGAAGAGTGACATGGGCGAAGGATAAAGGACTACACATTGGGTACAGTATATACTGCTCTGATGACAGGTGTACAACAATCTCAGAAATCACCACTTGAGAACTTATCCATTTAACCAAAATCTACCTGTTCCCCCAAAAACTATTGAACTAATAAATAAATAAATAAATAAATAAAATTTAAAAATAAAAAAAAAACTCATCTCATACTTCTTAACCCCCTCCCCATGCTCTTCATTCCAGCCACATTGGGTTTCTCTTCAGCCCTTGTCTGCCCCTAGCTCCTTTCCACCACAGGGCCTTTGATCATGCTGTTGCCTCTGTCATTAGTACTTTTTTCTTTCCCTTGTCATCTGGGTAGATCCTACTCAAATCTCAGTTCAAGCATCACTTTCTCAAGAAAGCCCTCCATGACCACATGACTGGATTAAAAGCTTCCATTGCTTCATGTAACTCTTATCCATAGTATTTAGAATGCTAAAAAAAATTTTATTGGTATAACATATTTACAACGTTAAATATGCTATCTCCAGTGGCAACCACAGTGTTTGTGTTCAGTAAATATTTGCTGAGTAAATAAATAAAGTGAATTACTTTATGATTAATACAGTAGTGGGTAATACTACAATGGGAGAAAAGTATCCAAAGAAATGCCCTCCCCAAGTTGAAAATTTTAAATGCAAATTGTCTATAAAAAGGACTTTTTTGAGACACTCCTCTTCTGAATTTAATCTCTGCTTCTGTATTTAATGTACCACTTAGATATCTCAGTAAGCACTGCCCCATTTCAATAATCTTCAAATGTCATGCTCGATTTTTCCAGAGTTACTTTGCTTTACTGGCAATGGGGTCAGAGTCCACAATGACACAGAAGCAAAGTAAATCTTCTGTCCTTGCTTTGGAAAATAATCTCATTAGTGAAATATATAGTATTGAATTTTGAACAAGAATATGATTTCAAGGCATCCACCATGCTGGTCTCAAATTTAAAATATCTCCTCTTGAGCAATAATGTTTTTCAATTTCAAAATAAGAAGACAGTATCTGGCAATAGCAGCAGTGACATCAGCAAGATGGTAGAGTAGAAGATCCCAGCCTTCATTCTCACCACACACCAAAAAAAATAAATAAATAAAATAAATAAATTAGATAGCTATCAATAAACAAAAATAGTTGAGAGTTCAAGTCTAGGTAAGAAGCTTCAGCAACACAGTGGGACAAAATTCAAGAATAACTGCACAGAAAGGATAGGAAGCACAGTTTTATTTTGCCTGCATCACGCTATCTTCCAGGCTGGCACAGCTTAGTGCTGAGATATCCCTCTCCTCAACCCTTGAGTTCCCCTTGTGAGAGAAAAGAACAGAATCAGAGTCCAGCTTCCCCAGCCTTTCAGGGCACTGCATAAAGAACGCACTTCAGTTTCATCCACCCACATGGCACTGCATAAAGAACGCACTTCAGTTTCATCCACCCAGATAGGTAGGGAGACTGACATAGCTAAGAGAGCTGGAAATGGCTAGAAACAACAACAAAAAAAAAAAATGGAGGAGGGGGGGACTATTAGAATCAGCCACATGGCAGGTGCCACTACAGCCCCCAGTGGCCTCCTCTGCAGAGAACCCAGTAGACTTCACCACTGAGGTTCTCAACATCCTCTGCAGTCATTATGAAATCTGAACAGCTTTCATCACCAAGGACCCTGCACTGACACCATCATAGAACCCAGAAGCTTACTCCAAAGAGGACTCCAGCCACTTTTGCTACTGAGGAAACGAACAACTGGGACAGCTGTTGCAGACCCTATGCAACTTCTGCCACTGAGGGCCCCATAGTATTTTACCTTCATGGAATACACCTGCCAGAGCCACCACTTGCCTCGCCTATTTCTGCTGTGAGACCCATCCCAGCTAGTTTACCAAAGGCACTCTGACTCAGAACCCAGTGGAGCCACTGAACACTCTAAACTGGCTTCAGCCCCCACCATCACACGCACACTGCCAGCTCTGACCCCTGGAGCCATGCACATGCACACAGGCAAATCCAATCCGTATCATCCGCCCCAACTGCCACTTGGCTGTTAGGTCCACGAGGACCCTAACAGCCTTTACAACCACTTCAGACTACCCCCCACATATTTTTGCTGCCAAGAGCCATCCAGTTGCCAGTATCACAGACTCCAGTGGTCTGCAAACACTATGCCCACCTCGAGCTGCCACACACCCCTGCACTTAAAGCCCCATATCACTAGATCTGGTGCCATAGATTGATGCTTCAAATTACAGGGTCACAAGGCACTACAGCACACACCCCCATTAGCACCTTCTCACCTCTATAGCTGAAGGCCTTTCCTTACTGAAGTCAATTCATAAAGTACTGGAAGATTCTTCAAATCTGCAGTAATCAACATTATGTGAAGAACACATACAAAAAAAAAATCAGGGAAACATGAACCACCAAAAGATTATAATAAACCTTCAGTAACCAGCACCAAATAAATGGAGATCCACAAATTGCCTGAAAGAGAATTCAGAATACTTGTTCTGAAGCAGTTCAGTGAGCTACAAGAGAATACTGATAAGCAATTTAATTAAATCAGAAAAATGACACAAAAACAAAATAAGAAGTTAAACAAAGAGATTTTAAAACATAAAAAGAACCAAACAGAAGTTTTGGAGTTGAAGAATTTAATAGGTACACACAAAAAAAATAATAATAAATAGTAAATAAACAAATAATACAATAAGTAAACTAATAAATGCAGTAGAGAGTTTCAATAGCAGACTTAATCAAGTAGATGAAAGAATCAGGAAAATTAAAGACAGATCATTTGAAATTACCCATTCAGAGAAGAAAAAAATGAAAAAGAACAAAGGAAGCCTACAGGATTTATGGGATACCATCAAGCAAACTGACATATGCATTATGGAAATCTTGGCAGGAGAAGAGAAAAGGAAAGGGACAAAAATCTTGTTTTTAAGAAATAACCAAAAAATTCCAAATTTGGGGGTGAAAATAGCCAGATCCAACAAGTCTATAGGACCACAAGTAGATTGAACATAAGGAAATCTATATGAAGACATATTACGGTTAAACTGCTAAAAATCAAAAACAGAATTTGGAAAGCAGCAAGATAAAAGTGAATTGTCACATTCTAGAGAACCATAATAAGACTATAAGTAGATTTCTCAACAGAAAACTTATATAGGTCAAGAGACAGTGGGATGATATATTCAAAGTACTAAATGAAAAAATGCTGACCAAGAATAATATATCCTGCAAGGTATACTTTAAAAATGAACAAAAGATAAAGCCTTTCCCACACAAACAAAAACTGAGTAAGTTTGTCACCACTAGATGCGCCTTATAAGAAATTCCTAAAGGAGCTCCTCAAAAAGAATTTAAAACACATTAAATATCAATTTTATATGTAAAAAGCATAAAAAGGTATAAGTCTGACAGATAAAAGTAAATATATAGTCAAATACAGAATACTATAACCTTGTCACTGGCTTGAAATTCTCGCTGCCAGCACAGCAGTCTGAGATCAACCTGGGACACTTGAGCTTGGTGGGGGAAGGGGCATCCACCATGGCTGAGGCTTCAGTAAGTGGTTTTACCCTCACAGTGTAAAGAAAGCTGCCAGGAAGTTTGAACTGGGCGGAGCCCACCACAGCTCAGCAAGGATACTAGGGCCAGACTGCCTCTCTAGATACCTCCTCTCTAGGCAAGGCATCTTTGAAAAAAAGGCAGCAGCCACACTCAGAGACTTAGAGATAAAATCCTCATCTCCCTGGGACAGAGAACCTGGGGAAAGGGTGGCTGGTTTTTTTTTTTTTTAAGATCAACAAAACAGACCACTAGCCAGACTAATAAAGAAGAAAAGAAAGAAGAATGAAATAGATGCAATAAAAAATGATAAAGGGAATATTACTACTGATCCCACAAAATACCAACTACCACCAGAAAATACAATGAACACCTCTATGGAAATAAACTAGAAAATCTAGAAGAAATGGATAAATTCCTAGACAAATATACCTTCCCAAGATTGAACCAGGATAGAGTCAAATCCCTGAATAGACCAATAACAAGTTCTGAAATTGAGGTTGCAAATAATAGCATACCAACCAAAAAAAGTCCAGGACCAGACAGATTCACAGTCAAATTCTACTAGTTGTATAAAGAGGAGTTGGTACCATTCCTCCTAAAACTAATTCAAACAATAGAAAAAGAGAGATTCCTTCCTAATTCATTTTATGAAGCCAACAACATCCTGATACCAAAACCTGGCAGAGACACAACAAAAAAAGATAATTTGAGGCCAATATCCCTGAGGAACATCAACGCAAAAATTCTTAATAAAATACTGGCAAACTGAATTCAGCAGCACATCAAAAAGCTTACCTACCACAATCAAGTCGGCTTCATCCCCGGGAGGGAAGACTGATTCAACATATGCAAATTCAATAAATGTAATCCATCACATGAACAGATCCAATGACAAAAACCACATGATTATATTAATAAATACAAAAAAGAGGCTTTTGACAAAATTCAACACCCCTTCAGGCTAAAAACTCTAAATGAACTAGGTATTGATGAAACGTATCTCAAAATAATAAGCGCTATTTATGAAAAATTCCCAGCCAATATCATATTGAATGGGCAAAAGCTGGAAGCTTTCCCTTTGAAAACTGGCACTAGACAAGGATGCCCTCTCCCACCACTCCTATTCAACATAGTATTGGAAGTTCTGGCCAAGGCAATCAGGCAAGAGAGGGAAATAAAGGGTATTCAGATAGGAAGAGAGGAAGTCAAATTGTCTCTGTTTGCAGATGACGTGATTCTATATTTAGAAAACCCCATTGTCTCGGCCCAAAAACTCCTTAAGCTGATAAGCAATGTCAGCAAAGTCTCAGGATACAAAATCAGTGTGCAAAAATCACAAGCATTCCTATACACCAACAATAGACAAGCATCGAGCCAAATCATGAATAAACTCCCTTGCTATGAAGAGAATAAAGTACTTACAAATACAGCTAACAAGGGATGTGAGGGACCTCTTCAAGGAGAACTACAAACCTATTGCTCAAGGAAATAAGAGAGGACATCAACAAATGGAAAAACATTCCATCCTTGTGAATAAGAAGAATCAATATCATGAAAATGGCCATACTGCCCAAAGTAATTTATAGATTCAATGCTATTCCCATAAAACTAACATTGACATTCTTCACAGAATTAGAAAAAATTACTTTAAATTTCATATGGAACCAAAGAAGAGCTCATATACTCAAGAAAATCCTAAGTGAAAAGAACAAAGCTGGAGGTATCATGCTACCTGACTTCAAAGTATACTACAAGGTTACGCTAATCAAAACAGCATGATACTGGTACCAAAATAGATATATAGACCAATGGAACAGAAAAGAGCCCTCAGAAATAACACCACACATCTACAACCATCTGATCCTTGACAAACCTGACAAAAACAAGCAATGGGGAAAGGATTCCCTATTTAACAAATGGTGTTAGGAAAACTGACTTAGCCATATGCAGAAAGTGAAAATGGATCCCTTCCTTACACCTTATATAAAAATTAATTCAATATAGATTAAAGACTTAAACATAAGATCTAAAACCATTAAAACCCTAGAAGAAAACTTATGCAATACTACTTAGGACATAGGCATGGGCAAAGACTTCCTGACTAAAACACCAAAAATAATGGCAACAAAAGCCAAAATTGACAAATGGGATCTAATTAAACTAAAGAGCTTCTACACAGCAAAAGAAATTATCATCAGACTGAACAAGCAACCTAAAGAATGGGAGAACATTTTTGTAATCTATCCATATGACAAGGGCTAATATCGAGAACCTACAAAGAACTTAAACAAATTTACAAGAAAAAAACAAACAACCTCATCAAAAAGTGGGCAAAGGATATGAACAGACACTTCTCAAAAGAAGACATTTATGCAGCCAACAAGCATACGAAAAAAAGCTCAGCATCACTCGTCACTAGAGAAATGAAAATCAAAACCATATTAAGATATCATCTCATGCCAGTTAGAGTGGCAATCATTAAAAAGTTAGAAAACAACAGATGCTGGAGAGGATGTGGAGAAATAGGAATGCTTTTATACTTGATGGGAGTAAAAATTAGTTCAATCATTGTGGAAAACAGTGTGGTGATTCCTCAAGGATTTAGAAACCAAAGTTCCATTTGAGCCAGCAATCCCATTACTTGGTGTATACCCAAAGGATTATAAATCACTCCATTATAAAGACACATGCACATGTATGTTTATTGTGGCACTGTTTGCAGTAACAAAGACTTGGAATCAACCTAAATGCCCATCAATGAGAGACTGGATAAAGAAAATGTGGCACATATACACCATGGAATACTAGGCAGCCATAAAAAAGGATGCATTCATGTGCTTTGCAGGGACACAGATGAAGCTGAAAACCATCATTCTCAGCAAACTAACACAGAAACAGAAAATCAAACACCACATGTTAGAAAACAACAGATGGTAGATGAACCAATAAGTGGCAGATGAACAGTGAGAACATAGGGACACACTGAGGGGAACATCACACACTCGTGCCTGTCAGGAGGTTGAGAGCTAGGGGAGGGACAGCATTAGGAGAAATACCTAAAGTAGATGATGGCTTGATGGGTGCAGCAAACCACCATGGCACATGTATAACTATGTAACAAACCTGCACATTCTGCAGATGTACCCCAGAACTTAAAATATAATTTAAAAAAGAAGAAAGAAAGAAAAATAAAATCTTAGTTTACTTAAATTTTAAAGATGTGGTAATTTTAAAAATTATTGAAGTATTTCTGAAGAATTGGTGATTAAATGTATAGAAAACTCATAAATAAAAATAATTTATACCAAAAAAAAAACTGAATTCCAGAACACAAAATAGTAGGGAAAAATGTAGATTTTTTTGTGTGCAATTGAACTAAATTGTTATCAAATTAAAAATACACAATTATAACTACAAGTAGATTTATATACACCTCATGGTAGTCATAAAGGAAAAATATAGTAGATACACAAAAGATAAAGAAGGAATTGATCCAAACCACTATCAGAAAACTATCAAATAATCAAAGACAGCAAAGAGGAAGAATAGAACAAAAATACTGTGCAGTAGACAGAAAAGCAATTAACAAAATTGTAATGTAAGTCCTTACCTATCAATAATTACTTTATATGCAAATTAGTTAAACTGCATAACAAAAGGAATGAAATGGCTGCATAGATTAAAAAGCAAGATCTTGAGACATGCTGTCTACAAGAGACTTACATTATATATAAAGACACATAGACTGAAAGCACAGGGATGAACAAACACATTTCATGCAAAAGGGGACAAAAGATTAGGGGCAGCTATACTTATATTAGACAAAATATACTCTAAATCAAAAACCGTCATTAGAGACAAAAATTTTACATAAAAATGAAAGTATCAATTCAATAGGAAAATACAATAAGTGAAAATATATATGCAGTCAACACCAGAGCACCTAAATATATAAAACAAATATTGACAGCTCTTAAGGGAAAAATTAATACCAGTGCAATAATAGTAAGGGACTTCAATACCCCACTTTCATAATGGATACAACATTCAGTCCAAAAATCAATTTTTAAAAAGTTAATTTAAACAACACTATAGATCAAATGAATCTAACAGACACTTAAAGAACATTCCACCCAACAGGAGCAGAATACACATTTCTCCCAAGAGCACATGGAATGGTCTTCAGGATAGATCACATGGTAGGTCACAAAACAAGTCTTTTTTTTTTTAAGGCAGGGTTTCACCATGTTGGTCAGGCTGATCTCGAACTCCCGACCTCAGGTGATCTGCCCCCCTTGGCCTCCAAAGTGCTTGGATTACAGGCATGAGTCACCATGCCTGGCCAAAACAAGTTTTAACAAATCCAAGAGATTAAAATTATTCCAAGAATCATCTCAGACCACAATGTATAAAACTATAAATGAATAACAGAAAGAAAATAGAAAAAGTCACAAACATTTGGAATCTAAATAACACATATTTGAACAATAATTGGGTAAAAGAGGAAATCAAAGGGAATTTTTTTAATACCTTGAGATAATCAAAAATGAAAGTACAATTTACATCAGGCATGGTGGCTCATGCCTGTAATCCCAGCACTTTGGGAAGCCAAGGTGAGTGGATCACTTGAACCCAGGAGTTCAAGACCAGCCTGGGCAACATAGTGAAACATCATCTCTACAAAATATACAAAAATTAGCTGGGCATGGTGGCATACACTTGTAATCTCAGCTACTCAGAAGGCTGAAGTGGGAGGACTGCCTGAACCTGGGAGGTTGAGGCAGTAGCAAGTGGAGCCATAATTGTGTCAGTGACTCCAGCCTGGTGACAGAATGAGATCCTGTCTCAAAAAAAACAAAAAACAAAAAAAAAAACACAACTTACTGAAACTTACGGGATGCAGCAAAAGCAGTACTAACAAGGAAATTTATAATGTTAAATGCCTACATTAAAAAAGAGAAAATACGTCAACTACACAATCTAACTTTACAACTCCTGGAACTATAAAAAGAAGAAGAAACTAAACCTAAAGTTAGAGCTGGACATGGTGACTCAGGTCTGTAATCCCAGCACTTTTAGAGGCCAAGACAGAAGGATCACTTGATGTCAAGAGTTTGAGACCAGCCTGGATAACATACCAAGACTCTGGCTCTGCACACATACAAAATTATTTGGGTGTGGTGACTACTGAGGAGGCTGAGGTGGGAGGATCACTTTGACCTGGGAATTTGAGGTTGCAGTGAGCCATAATTATACCACAGCACTCCAAACTTGGTAACAGAGCAAGAACCTCTGTCTAAAGAAAAATGATTGTAGAGCCAACGTTAGCAGAAGGAAGGAAATAATAAAGGTTAGACTAGAAATAAAATAGAAAAATAATTTTAAAAATCAACGAAACCAAGAGTTTACTTTTGAAAAAGGTAAGTAAAATTGAAAAATCTTCAGCTAAGCTAATCAAGACAAAAAGAAGATTCAAATAAAACTATAAATGAAAGAGGAGACATTACAACAGATATCACAGAAATGTGAAGGACCCTAAGAGGATACCATGAACAATTATATGGAAACAACAAACTGGGTAATCTAGAGGAAATTTGTAACATTTTAGCAACATACAACCTTCAAGACTGTATCACAAAGAAATAGAAAAGCTGAACAAACCAATAATGAGTAAAGAGATTAAATTAGTAATCAAAAACCTCCCAAGAATGAAAAGCTTGGCACCAGATGCCTTCACAGGTAAATCCTACCAACCATTTAAAGAAAAATTAATTCCAACTCTTCTCAACCTATTCCAAAATATTTAGAAAGGAGGGAACACTTTTGAACTCATTTTACGAGGCCAGCATCATCCTGATTTCAAAGCCAGACAACTATAGCGCAAGAAAAGAAAACTACAGGCCAATATCCAAGATGAACATCATTGCAAAAATTCTCCATAAAATACTAGCAAACCAAATTCAAGAACACATAAACAGAATCATACACCACGATCAAGTGGGATTTATCCATAGGATGCAAAGATGGTTCAACATATATCAATCAATAAACGTGATACGCCACATTAACAGAATGAAAAGCCAAAAAAATCACATGATCATCTCAATAGATGCAGAAAAAGCATTTGACAAAATATAATATCATTTCATTTTAAATGGTAGCTCTCAGCAAAATAGAAGTGATTTACCTCAATGCAGTAAGGGTCATATATGAGAAACACACAACTAACATTATATTGAATATGGAAAAACTGAAAGCTTTTTCTCTAAGATCCAGAACAAGGCATGGATGCCCTCTCTCACCACTACTATTCAACGTAGTACTGAAAGTCTTAGAGCAATCAGGCAAGAAAAATAAATTAAAGGCATACCAATCAAAAAGAACAAGGTAAAATCATCTCTGTGGATGACATAATCAAATATGTAGAAAATCCTAATGACTCCATTAAAAAATTGCTAGAACTAATAAATGAACTCAACAAAGTAACCAGATACAAAGTCAACATACAAAAATCAGTAGTATTTCCATACTAGCACTATACCATACTATATACAAGGGGCTGGCACCTTGTCATAAGGCTGCTTTAGGGTTCACAGCTGAGACCAAGATCTGCCGGTCTGATTCTGGGGACACAGATGGGTGTGCCTGCTGGGTTTGCAGGTGGTCAAGACTGTCTCAGACTGCAGCTGAGAGGGGCTGGAGCCAAATTACAGGGCCACATAAGGGTCCACAGCTAAGACTGAGATTGGTGGATGTGTCACCTGAGGCATAGTTAGGCTTGATTCCTTCTGTGTCCCTTGATGAATGAATCTAGCAGCAGGACCAAGGCCAGATGGGGTGTAACCCACTCCACAAGGGGATGAGGCCATTTCTGGGTCTGTAGCCAGGACCATGGTCAGCAAGCCTACACCTGGGCTCAGGTCATCCCTCTCCATATAGTCCTCCTCAGTCTGGAATTCCACCAGGGTTTTGAAAACCTCCTACCTGGATTCCAAAGCTTTCATAAGCCACTTTCATCCATGGATGGCTGCCAAATTATTGTTGCTTTGAGGGGATATGAGCAGGAAAGTCCTATTCCACCAGTTTGCTGATATCACTTCTCTTTCTTCTTTCTTCTAATTAATTCTGTAAATAAGTAACAATAATAGATATGTATAAAATTCATATTTATGCTTTTGTTGGGTCTTTTATCAGAATAATTTTAACTTGTCACAGTGAATACTCAATTCACTTTTTCTTTCTTATTCTTTTTTCTTTTTTTCTTTTTTTTTTTTTTAAGACGGGGTTTCACCATGTTGGTCAGGCTGGTCTTGAACTCCCGACCTCAGGTGATACACCTGCCTTGGCCTCCAAAGTGCTTGGATTACAGGTTGAGTACTTAAGTTTATGAATTTTCCACTCAGTTCAACTGTGGCCACATCCTAATTATTCTTATATGTGACATTTTTGGTATCTATATTTTCTAAATATTCAGCAAATGTGGTTTTGATTTTTCTTTCTGACCCAGGAATTATCTAATAAAGATATTTATAACTTCCAAATAATAAAGCTGCTGCTTATCTATTTGTGTTTTCACTTATCAATTATTTCTAAGTTTGTTTATCAGAAAGTGTGGCTCATTCTAGTTGAGAGTTGGGACTTTGTTGAGAGTTTCTCTGTGGTTGGATATTTTGGATAATATTTATACATCTTTCTTAGGGTGCTTGATTATTTCAGAGAGAATCCTGCTTGTAACTTTATATTTCTGGAGAGCATTCCATAGCTCACACAGAAGTCCATAAATGGTCTTGCTATTTAACTAGCATTTTTTAAATTGCTTTATAAGAAAAGTATGTGAATTCCAAAATAAACTGGTAAGTGAAATTCACTCTAAGTGCTAAGAGGCTGCTTAGGCATGGGACCAAATGATATGAGATCTGGATCAAAACTCTCAACTCTGCCACAAGCCAGCTGTGCAACCTTGGATAAGCCCCTTGCCCTTTCTGAACCCCAGCTTCCTCAACTCCCTGTAAAAAAAGGCTGAAGCATTTGTCTTTGCAAGCTCAGATCTGTCTAACTAAGCCTCGAGTTTTCAAGGGACAGTGGGAAGCATATCTCCAACTCCCTTTGTGTAAATTAAGTGATACAATTCAATGACCCTTAAGGTCCCGACTGTCTTTTAAATTCCACAGTTGTAACAAATAAGTTTCCCATGGTCATTGCTCTCAACTGCCTGAACAACTGTGCCTGGATTAAAAGAACTCATATTGTACAAAAGAAAGGAGGAGATATTATGTTCAAGTCCTGTCTCCAGCATTAACTAACTGGCTATGTCACCACAGATAGTTACCTATTAGCTATTTAAGTACTCTGACCCTACACTTATCTCATTTTTAAAATGGATATAATAACACCCATCTCACAAAACTTAAATAGAACAATAAATAGAAAGTGCTTTGTAAACTGTGTGGTTCCATAAAGCATTAGTTCCCATTATTAAACTCATGCAGCATTGATGCTGCCAAGACTTCCGTGTTTTATAGGGTGTGAAATTTAATGGAATTGTTAAACCCACTGCCTTTCATTAAACAGGTAATCACTGGCAGGCCTAAACAGTGAAAGGAAGAGAATAGGTCTTTCGCCTGAATTACCTGAGTAACCAAAGTTAAATCACTTCAATGAGTTAAGAGTAAGAGTTAAGAATATTCCAAGGCTCGAGAAGAGCTTAATAACCTTGCTACATCTTTTTCTTCCCCACTATTTCATAAAACTGAGACTAAGAGAGAATTACATTACACTACACACTGAAAAGAAAATGAAACCATAGATTCACACCAGATGAGCACATTAGCATGGGACAAAGGCAGGCCTGGTGACTAACATGTGGAATGCGTTTTCACACAAGGTGCTAATAATTTCTTATTTCAGGAGGAAGGTATAAGCCAACTCTCTGATGCTTTCCTAAATCTAAAGCTATACGAGGAGCCGTTTTGTAATTCCAAGCCCTCTGTCATTAACAGACACATGAAGTCTAAAATCTGAATTCCCTAGATGCAGGCTGGAGAAAATGAATTTGAATGATTGCTTCCTCCAGCAAAGAATAATCCAGTGTTTGTCTGAGCAAGCGTGTATCCTCACTGCTTTTTTTTAGCTCCTGGAAAACACATTAATGATCAGCAATGATAACAATTATAAACCAATGGCCAGGAAGGGTGGCACTCGCCTGTAATCCCAGCTACTCCAGAGGCTAAGACAGGAGGATAGCTTGAACCCAGGAGGCAGAGATTGCACTGAGCTAAGATCAAGCCACTGCACTCCAACCTGGGCGTTAGAGCAAGACCTGTCTAAAAAAAAAAGAAAAAGAAAAAGAAAACAAAAGAAAAATTAAAAACCGATCAACTGACCCATGATTGAGAAGTTCAAAGTCATGCTTCTGGGATCTGGGTTATTAAAGAAAAATCAAACCAACTTTAAAAGAGAGATCAAAGGGAACACAACTCAATCACTTGCGTATTAGGCCCAGTTGAACTGCTGTCATGGTACCTTCTAAGGGGGCATTTAACACCACACATTTGTCTTTCACAAAAGTCCTCATTATGATGTCCAATTTTCCCTCCTTTTTTAATGATAAAAATGGGCTTTTTTGGCTGCAGCAGGAAGAATAAAAGGGGCTGTGGTGCCCAGAGACTAGATCCCCGCCCTTCAAAAGCCGATTTTCTCCTAAGAGCAAAGGACAAGGCTAAAGAAACCAACGTCACTGATTCAATCCGTGTCCAAGCCATTTAGCTTTTTACTGGTCCTAACGTCTTAATTAGCTGCCCATGTTCCTATATCCTTGGCTGCCAAGTGTGTGAATCATGTAATAGGAGCAATGATATGCTCACTACCCACCTGGTATAGGTTGAATGGTAGCACCAAAAATATATGTCTATATCCTAACCTCTGGCATTTGTTATCTTATTTGGAGAAAAAAAAATGTAATCTTTGTAGATGTGATTAAATAAGGATCTCAAGATAAGATCATCCTGGATTAGCTGAGTATGTTCTAAATCCAAAGACAAATGTCCTTACGATAGTCAGAAAAGAAGCCCCGTCAATCTAGCAGCAAAGATTGGGGTCATGCAGCCGCAAGCCATTGAATGCCTGGAGCAAACAGAAGCTGAAAGAGTCAAGAACGAAGATACTTGGAGGGAATCTGGTCCTGCCAACACCTTGATTTTGGACTTCTGGTCACCAGAAGTATGTGAAAATAAATTTTTGTTGTTTTAAACCATGAAATCTATGGTAATCTGTGATAGCGTCCACAGGAAACTAATACCTCACCTCCAAAGGATTGTTCCTAATTACAAGAAAAGAGTTTAGATCCATCTGGGCTGACCCAGGCCTGCCCAGAAAAAATGAAAGTCAGAGTCCTATTTCCTTGGAAACCTTTAGAGTTGAGATAAATATGGAAGGTTATGTTGTCCTTCTTTGCCATGAAACCCTGATCTGTGGAGCTGTGATTGGCATGCAGACTATGGGCCTACGTGGATAGAACTGATGGGAAACCAAGGCCTCATCTGCTCTCTGTCAAAGAGATGCACACGTGTAAAGTTCTTGTTCTGCATAAGCCCATACAGTCTTATGGATGAGAGGGCAAGGGAAGCCTTGTCTTTGGGGAGCTGGTGGGCCCCTGATGAGATAAAGGTGTTATATATCTTTATATAGAATGTTTTTCCTATCCTGTATCTTTCTAGAAAGCTGAGTAGAAATAGTGTTTGACTGACTGAAGTCTATGGCATCTTATAAATCTGACAACTAGTTCTAAACTGCACCCACAACTGTACTAGTAAAATAAAAATAATAGCTAACACATACTGATATGCAAGGTATTACAGGCCATTTTCATAATTAATCCTCACATAGTTATTAAATTGGAATGATTATTCTCATTGTAGAGATGATATTTAAATACATAAATAATCATTCAGTAGTGATTCAGAACTGGCCTTGTGGATCTTTTATTATAAATTTCACATTATGCTTTCCCTATTGGCAGAGTCAAATAAGTTCAGGGTATCTTGTCAAAAAGCAACAAACTGATATCCCTCAGGTTACATCTATTTCCCAATCATATTTTGCTTGTACATATAAATAGCATTAGTTGTCAATTGTCTAAAATAAAGAAGTGTTGCATTAAAATTTGAATATCTAGCTTATCTTGAAGAATCACAACTTGCACCACAGGGCTTACCTTACTACAATATGCTGGATCTTAGTAGGGATGATTTTCTTTAGATAAAGCATGCACCCTCCAGTTCTCTACAGTCCCCACCATTCCCTCTTGCCTCCCCAAAGACTGAGGCAAAGGATCAGTTACTATTTTTCATTTTACACCCAGCCCGAGCAATACACATATATTCATTTATATTTCTTCTTGGCTGATGTAGGCTTATGAATATTTAACCCTGATGTATTAGTTTCTTATTGCTGCCGTATAACAAATTACCACAATTTTAATGGCTTAAAACAATACTCATTACTTATCTCACAGTCTGTAATTGAGAAGTCTGGATACTGCATTGATCAACTCATGTTCTGCTCCAGGTTTCACAAGGTCAAAATCAAGACCCTGGCAGGGCTATATCCCTTTCTAGAGGCCCTAGAGATGGATCCACTCGCAAGCTCACTTAGGTTGTTGGCAGAATTCAGTTCCATGTGGTTGTAAGACTGAGATCCTTATTTCCTGGCTGGGTGTCAGCCAGGAGCTGTTGTCATTATCTAGAGGTGCTTACATTTCCTGGCTAGTGGCCCTTTTCCTCCATCTGTAAAATCAGCAGTGGCAGGTCAAGTCCTTCTCATTTCTAGAATCTCTCTGACTTCCCCTTCTACCTCATCTATCCTCTCCCTTCATCTTCCACCACATCTTCTGCCTTCCTCTTCTATTTCTAAGGGCCTGTGGGATAACATTTGTATTAGTCAGGGTTCTCTAGAAGGATCTAATAGGATAGATGTATACATAAAGTGGAGTTTATTAAGGAGTGTTAACTCACATGATCACAAAGTGAGGTCCCACAATAGGCTATCTGCAAGCTGAGGAGCAAAGAAGCCAGTTCAAGTCCCAAAGTTGAAGAACTTAGAGTCCAATGTTTGAGTCACACACAGGCTGAAGGAAGTCAGTCAGACAAAAAAGAACACATTCTGTAAGGTTTCATTTATATGAAGTTCAAGAATAGGAAAAACTAATTTCTGATAATAAAAATTTAAAAATCATTGCTTCTGGGCAGGGGGATTATTTGGAAGGGGACATAAGCAATTATGAGGCGGTGTTAAAAATATTATCTGTCTTGATTAGGGCCATGATTACCTTGGCACATCATTTTTCAAAACTAATTAAACTGTGTACTTAAGATCTGTGAATTTACTATATGTAAATTAAACCCCAATAAAGATAAATATTTATTTATTTATTTTTAAAAGAATGGAGAGGAAAAAATAAATATCATTTAAACCCTGTGATTTCTGACCATGCATGGTGGCTCACACTTGTAATCCCAGCACTTTAGGAGGCTAAAGCAGGAGGGTCGCTTGAACCCAGGAATTTAAGACCAGGTTGGGCAACATAGGGAGACTCTGCCTCTACAAAAAAAAGAAGAAGAAGAAGAAGAAAACAAAATTAGCTGAGCGTAGTAGCATGTCTGTAATCCTAATTACTTGGGAGGCTAACACAGGAGTGTCCCCTGAGCCCAGGTGTTCAAGGTTACAGTGAACCATAATTACACACTGCACTCCAGGCTGGCTCACAGAGCAGAAGCTCTTTAAAAAAATAAAACAGAAAAAACCCTGTAATTTCTATCTCTATGCTACTTTATAGAAAACACATTAAACTTAAAGCTTTGTTGACTCTTTTTGTAAAGACTATTTTACCTTTACATTACTCTCATACTTAATGCCAGTTTGATTATTTTGTTTGTTTATTTGTTTGTTTAGTGTTTAACAATCTCTAGCTAGGCAGCTTCTTCTATTACATGCATCATGCAGGCACTGTACTGAATTAGAGAGTGAATATTCCTAACTCCCATTAGACGGTGTAAAAATAAAGGCCTAGCTATTGACTCTGAGAACCATGTGAACAAATTAAACGTGGCCTTAATAGTCTGGGGAAAGGTGGCAACAGCTAGAGCTTAATTCAGTGATCCATGGGGCTCATTAGCATGGAGTGGAGTTTATCAGAAGAGGTTTTCAGAGACTAATTAATTAAGCCCCCATCAAATAGATGCATTCGATTAATGACTCCATTCTGAGTTTGAACATCAACATTAATTAACCCCATAATTGATACATTTCCCAACCATGTGAGAAACATTCATCACATTAATCAAAAAAGATCACAATATTAATGAAAATAAATTGTGTAGCAAATGTAGATGAGATGGCATAACCCTTTAGCCTATCCCATTTTAAACTTTTTTTTAATGAACCTTAGAAAAAATGTTGGATGACAGTTGTATTGCAGAGAAAACTTTTTCATTGGGAAATATTCTCAAGTTTTGCCATTCACATAATGTATGACTTAACCCAGTTGTTACTTTGGCTATCTTGCCCAATTTCCACATCTCTAAAGAATAATACTTGAAAAATTATCTCCAATTACCGTATACCATTGAAATTTTAATTAAGTGGTATCCATTTCTCTTATACCACTAAAATTTTAATTAAGTGACATGTATACATATATGTGGCACTTTATTTGTGTAGGAGTTTGCATATTTTTCTGAAAAGAACCAGATAATAAATGTTTCAGGCTTTTCAAGGTATGCAATCTCTGTCGCAACTACTCAACAGTCATTGCAGCCATCCTAGTGTGAAAACAGCATAGAAAATATGTAAATGAATGAGTATGGCTATGTTCAAATAAAACTTTATGGATACAGAAATTTGAACTTTATCTAATTTTCATGTGCCATGACATGGCATTCTTCTGATTCCTTTTCAACCATTTAAAAGTGTTAAAATCACTCTCAACTTGAAAGCTCTACGAAAGCAAATTGGGGGAGAAGGGCTAGATTTGATCCATTGCTCACAATCTCTGTATTAGTATATGCCAGTGTAGTAAGTGGTATGCCAGTACCCACCCCCCTACTCAACCATAGCATGGACGTACGTACATCTGTTTATTCAAATAAGTAGCTTTGTTTCAAATAACTCATGCAATCAAAGCAAGAAGTTCACTTGCAATGTGTGGATTGTCACAAGGCCACTTTCACCAAAATAATACTGTTTCTTCATGTTTTTGCACTGTTGTAAATTGAACTGTTGGGCCCAATTCTTCACCTTCCACGCATACACATGATTTGCATAACTTCCACTAAAGAACAAGGTGCATTTCTCTATCCCTTAACTTTGGGCATAGCCATGTGACTTGTTTGGACAATGGGATATTAGTGAATGTGAGGCAAGTAGAGATCAGAAACGCACACATGTAGTTCAGCTGGCTCTCTTGTGCCTCTGCCATCACTGTGAGAAGCACATTCCCCACTAACCTACATATTCTAAGTAGGATGACCAACACAGCCCAGATCAAATCCTGCAGACTTTAAGGTAAGGCACAGCCTCTCAACCCCACCCACCCGCAGATATGTGAAACTAAATTCTTTCTGGCAGACAAACTCTAAAACGGCCCCTAATTATCTCCACCTCCTAGTGTTCACACCCCTGTTTTATCCCCTACCCTGGGCACAGGCAGGCCTGTGATTTACTTCTAACCAGTGGAATGCAGCAAAGATGATATGATGTCACTTCCATAGCTGTGTTACATAAACTGATAACATTCATCTTGCTAACAGTCTTTCTATTGCCTTCTCAACTTGCACGTTTTGGTGAATCAGGCTGCCATGTTGGGGCAGGAAATGAGGGCAGCCTCTAGTCCAGGCGTCCCCAAACTTTTTACACAGGGGCCCAGTTCACTGTCCCTCAGACCGTTGGAGGGCTGCCACATACTGTGCTCCTCTCACCGACCACCAATGAAAGAGGTGCCCCTTCCTGAAGAGCGGCAGGGGGCCGGATAAATGGCCTCAGGGGGCCGCATGCGGCCCGTGGGCCGTAGTTTGGGGAAGCCTGCTCTAGTCAATAGCCGGCAAGAAAATGAGGTCTGTAGTCCAATAGGCCACAAAAAATTGAATCCTGCCAATAATCAAATAAGCCTGAGAGTGAGTCTTTCCCGGTCAATCATTCAAATGAGACTCCAGCCCCAGTCAACACTTTGATTACAGCTTCATGAAAACCTTAAAGCAGCGGACCCATTCCATGTGGTACCCAAATTCCTGTCCTATGGAAGAGTAGACAGTGAGCTGAAAGTAGACTGCATTCCTAAGAACTTCATGCAGAAAAACCACTATGCTAGCTTGCACTGCCTAACTCTAGACTCTTATGGGAGAGATATAAACTTATGTCTTATATAAGCTACTTTATTTTTGTATTTTGTTGTTGTGTTGTTGCTACTTATAACTTGCAGGAAGCCAGAGCAGCACACCCTCTGTGGGGTGGGGGGGGGCAGGGGGGGCGGTCAGCAGCAACGGTGCTGTGAACTTTGGTTGACCTTCAGGGAAGTAAAACCATAATAGGAGGATGTGTGTCTTGGAGAACAGACAGGCCTAGAGAGAGAACCAGCTTTTGCTGACCTTACTGCAAGATAGTTTTTAGCTGAAGTATGTTAACTGAAGTATGAGAATAATAACCACAGGCTGTTCTAAGTAACTTCACCCTCCCTCTGCTAAGTGCTTTGTGAACAAATAAAATAAAGTACACTGAGACAGGTTGGGGCTCGAGAGAGTGACATCCTCACCTCCGGGACCTCCTGGCTCAGCTTTCTGTACGTCTGTGTCTATGTCTTTTCTTATCCCCCACCATTCACTCTTAGGTCCTTGAACCCTTGTGCATCACAGTATGTGGAACACACCAGAATAACTAAATTTGATCCTACTTCATACAAAGAGTATCATATTTGTGTTTTCTGTTTGTCCTTTTTCCATTTCTTAAAATTAAAATAGCAATTAAAGCCTCAAGTCTTGAGAAAGAATACCATGTATGTGTAATAAGGAACACTTGTCTTTACCTGAGTTCCCTTGAAAACAAAGCTTGAGGCAAGGATTAGTGCTGAAGATTATTTACAGGTCTAATTACAGGAAAGTGAGAGTGAACCTTATCGATGTGAGATGGAAAATGAGAACAATTCAAAATGATTACCACATTTCTGACTGCTTCATAATGAGCCATAAAGAGATACAGTAGGTTACTTGTAACTCAGCCATGTGGGACCTCTTCAGATAAGCCCTACGGGTCCGGTATGGTGGCTCACACCTGTAATCCCAGCACTTTAGGAGGCCAAGGAGGGCAGATCCCTTGAGGCCAGGAGCTTGAGAGCAGCCTGGCCAATATGGCAAAACCCCTGTCTCTACAAAAAAAAAAAAAAAAAATACAAAAATTAGCCAAGCATGGGACAGGGCACGTGTGTAATCCCAGCTACTTTGGAGGCTGAGGCATGAGAACTGCTTGAACTTGAGAGGTGGAGGCTGCAGTGAGCCAGGATTGTGCCACTACACTCCAGCCTGGGCAGTGGAGCAAGACTCTTGTCTGGGAAAAAAAAAAAAAAAATAGATAAGCTCTGTGGATAAACCATGCTTCAAGCAGTCCATGGGTAGAAGGAAGGAGAGAAACATTATCTATGTTTCCCATTCCTCACATTGCCAACACTCTCCCCTTATGCAATTAACTCCTTGACAGAGCTCACACTCTGTGATGTCATGCTTCTTTCAATCTCAGAAGTGGAACAAGGAACTGAAAAGTCAAAGCTATGTGGCTGCTGGGCCTGGTTTGTGGTGGCAGCCATAGAGGAGGACTCAGAAATTCCAAGCAAGTAATTATCTGACCCAAGCAAGAAGATGCCTCAAAATCAGACTTAGACCAAAAAAGCTACCATACTTTTCATTCTATCAGTGCCTGCCAACTTAGACCTCATACGTGCTCAAACTCTGACTCTCGAACATCTCAAAGCTGACATTTGCAATACCAACATGGACAGGTCCCTACATATGCGTACAATCCTACCTATGAATTTGGCCCTATTGCCTTTGGTTTCTGGGTATCCAACCCTACTGGTTCATATCCAGTTTTGCCCTTACATGTCATAAATAGTACCCTACTCTATATACAAGATGAAAACAGAAAAAAAAAGATAGGCAGGCAAATCACTGATAACCTTAAACCAATCAACACCTCAACATCGGCAAGAAGAGAACATATTGAGTCATTTTTTTTAACTTGTGTGCAGAGACACTCATTTCTGATTCTCTTTTCTAAAGGGATGTAAGTAAATTTTGCCAGTAGAGATGCAGTGTGCCTATCTCTTAGAGCACTGCAATTTTGCTGCAAATTTAAATTCCAGGCTTGGTGGTGGCAAGAATGGTACCATAAAAAGAAAACTAGACTAGTACTTTTAAAATTTATAAACAATTCTATAGAAAAATAAAATTACTGCATACAATAAAGCCAGATATTTAAAAGAAAAGAACTCACAAAACACAGAAAATGAGTGATACATATTGCTTAACTTTCTTTTTTTTTTTTTTTTTGAGACGGAGTCTTGCTTTGTTGCCCGGCTGAAATGCAATGGCACAATCTTGGCTCACTGTAACCTCCACCTCCAGGGTTCAAGCGATTCTCCTGCCTCAGCCTCCTGAGTAGCTGGGACTACAGGAACATACAACTATGCCCAGCTAATTTTTGTATTTTTAGTAGAGATGGGGTTTCACCATACTGGCCAGGCTAGGTTTGTCTCGAACTCCTGACCTTGTGATCTACTCGCCTCAGCCTCCCAAAGTGCTGGGATTACAGGCATGAGCCACCACGCCCAGCCTATGTTGCTTAACTTTCTACATGATATTTACAATTTAGATTAGCTAATATGTGGATCAATTTTGACAGAAACCAGGAGATTCTACCTTGGATAACAAAATACAAGACTTCTGATTTTCACAGCTTATTTCTCGAACCAGTGTTTAGAAGCTGCTACCATTTCATGAGTACAATTGTTTACGGATGCCTCCATCATTCACAGCTACTATTGGAAAGTTCCTGATTCAATGTCTATCTTGAGATGCAAGAACTTTTATGTATTTTTTCCCATCACCCTGAATGAATACCCACAAATGCAAACCTCTCTGTACTAGAAAAATAAAACTTTCTTTTGGAAATGTCTCATTTTCCCAGGATGAGAAAAATTAATTGTTCCAGATTTTTCAGAGCTAGACTAAGGGCAAAATAGCAGATTGCTTTTTGTTCTTCTTCACTAGGAATCTAAAACCATATTCTAGTTCCAGTTCAACCATGTACTTGCCTAACTTGGGAAAATCCCTTAACCACTTGTAAATTCAGTTTTCTAATCTTTTGAGAGGGGAAAATACTACTGTTACAGTATAATCTTCAAATAGTTATACTATGACACTGATAAATGTATGTTAAAAACTTTATTCAACTCATTCATTAATAAGAGAGCTAGTAAGATGTTATCACTGGTTCAAAGAAGAATGTGAAGAACAGAAATATAGTCAGTTAAAGAAATGTCAAAATAAATTTGCTGACATATGCAAAATTAGTTAATATCCTGCAGGTCAATAAACTGTAATATTTAGCATTATCCTTTTTTTTTCCCACATAGGAATCAATTGTATTTAGTTACATTCCTGTAGAGAGAACTTATTGACATTCCTCTCAGACAAGAATCATGTACAGTGTATTAGTTTTTACAAGTTAATGTCTATCCCTTCAGCATTATAAAATAGCCTAATCTAGAAGATGCCAAGACAAACTGTTGCCCTTCTAACCCACAGCCTGCTTTTGGACAGGCTGCAAAGTAAAAATGAGTTTCACATGTTTAAAGAAATGTTAAAATGAAAAAAAAAGGAAAATATTCAACAGATGTTGTATATGTCCTTCAAAGCCTAAAATATTTACTGTCTAGTAAATATCGACTATCTAGTGCTTTACTGGAGATGTTTCTGACCCTTGACCTACTCAACGGACAGTCTACCCCCCTGTAGACTTAGTGAATCCCTGGGGAATCAGCTGCACAACATTTGTACTGTAGTGAGAGTAAAAACCATCATCCTGTTTGCCACTTCAAGTCTGGTCTATTTTTTCTTGACATCTTCCATGCTGCCCTATAGGAACTGTTATGAGAGTCGATTTTGCAGACAAAGCAGTTAGTAAACTCTAATATGCCATACAGCAATAAAGGGACACATTGCTATAAGCAAAGAGTTGATAGTTTTCAGAGGTAAATCCTTCAGGGTCTGCCAAGATCGTAACGTCATCTGCCCACGGCTGATACTGCAAAGATATTTGGAATCCTGGAGTAAGAAGCATTCTTAAATTCTGCTATTCTGTGTCACCTTCAAGTACACTAGGATTTATGAAAAAATTTACACTTTGTCCTTCAAAACTGGCTTACACATCATTGAGAATATGGAACCTTTTACTGAGTTCTGACTGTTGGTTCTTGTTGTTTTTTCACCACTGCACTTCTTTCGTAATGTCTTTCCTCTCCCACAGCTCAGTGACAATGCCATCATAACCACCTTGGGATGTTAAACTTTTTTCCATGCAGAGGAGGATTTCCCAGAGCTATTAATATGTTTTCTTAAAAATGAGGGTGATTAATAAAATTAAGCAACTTTTTCTGCTTGCCCGCTCCAAAATAAAACTCCTACTGATAATATATGAAAATCCATTCCAGCTTTATGAAATGTACCATTTATCTCCATTAGTTAGTTAACTAGTATCTATTTACCTCCCACTGGGTATGAAACATTGTGCCACATATTCTAGCAGATAGAAAAATAAGCTCCCATCCATGGCCCTAAGAAGCTTAAAATCTATTTAGAGAAATGTAAAACACATAACATCAAGGGCAAACCCATGAAATATGAGGTCCAAAGTATGATGAAAGCAGCAGGGGTGATATCCTAGCATTTGGAATAAAAATGGTTCATGTTAATAATTCTACAAAGTAGTTAGAGAGGTTTTCTATTCTATATGTAGTTTGGCAAATATTAGTTACTACCATTAAAAAATCAAGGTACTTCATGTGAAACAGAGACTTACAAGTTTTCTTTAAAAATATGGTGAGCTGGTAAAGCTGAATCCACATTTCTGCATGGCAACATTAACTAGATTGTTACCTAAAGTGTGGATCACAGAATCTGCATCACAACATCACCTAGGAGCTACTTAAAAATACAGAGTCAGCTAAGCTCAGTGGCTCATGCCTGTAATCCCAGCACTTTGGGAGGCTGAGGTGGGTGGCTCACTTCAGGTCAGGAGTGCGAGAGAAGCCTGGCCAACATGGCGGAAACCCCATCTCTGCTAAAAATACAAAAATTAGCCAAGCACAGTGGTACTTGCCTGTATTCCTAGCTATTCAGGAGGCTGAGGCAGGAGAATCACTTGAACCTGGGAGGCGGAGGTTGCAGTGAGCCAAGATCATGCCCCTGCACTTCAGCCTGGGCAACAGAGCAAGAGTATGTCTCAAAAAAAAAAAAAAAAAAAAAAAAAAAAAAGCAGAATCTCAGGTCCTGCTGGAAAGTAAAATCCCAGAGCCAAGATGCCCAAGTCACTCATTTGCACACACTGAAGTCTAAGGAGCACTGAGCCAAACCTGGACAAGCACCTTAGATGGTCATGTGCTGTCTAGATAGGTACAGTCCCACCAGTCCATCTTCCTTCATGCCTGGTCCATGTACATACTCCAATTTTCAACCTTAATCCAAAGCCCTAACAGCTAAAGCTACGCAGAACTATATTTCAAAACTTTCTCCCACTACATCTCAATGCAATCCTTCCATTCAACTTTCACCCAAAGCACAAGCACCTCTAATACACTTTTCCTGCCATTACTTCCCCCAACATTTCTCTCACCTCAAGTGCCCTTTCTCTAGGGCACCAGGCCTGACACACAGCAAGGATTTGATAAGTGATTACTTTATTCATGCATTCCTTCATTCACATGTGAAAGCACATGTAAGGACACAATTTGCATTCCTTACAGGAATTATGGGACTTTCCAATGTCAGTCTTGCTCACATTTGTACTCCTAGCACCCAACACAGTGCATGGTGCACAGTAGGCATTCTAGAAGGAAAATATGAATGTAAGCAAAAAAGCAACCAGTGAGTAGAGGAATGTCCTATTAAAGCCAGAACTTCAGGTGGCAAATATTTATTACCTACCCAGTACTATGCTGGGCCCTGGGGTACAAGGTAAATCAGATACCATCACTACTCTCAAGAATTTCACAATATATGTGGAGACTCTGACAGAGAAGCTATAATTGTAACATGAGAATTAGAGCTGTAATAGAAGTTTAACCATTATTGATTGCTTTAATAAGCCTGCATAACAAACAACCACAAAACCTCAATGGCATGCAACATTTAATTTTTGTTGTTCATGCGTCTGGGATGGTCAGCCAAGAGGCTTTGTTGTTCTTGGTTGGACTTACATATCTGGATGTCAACTTGAGGTCAGATATTCTAAAATGCTTGTGGCTGGAAAGACCGGCTCCTCTCCATGTGTCTCTCATCCTCCAGCTGACTATCCTGGGCATTTTCATGGTAATGGCAGTTATGTAATATTTTTCTCTTGATAAGATGAAATTGGCCAGGTACAGTAGCTCGTACCTGTAATCCTAGCACTTTGGGAGACCAAGGTGGGCAGATCTCTTGAGGTCAGGAGTTCAAGACCAGCCTGGCCAACATGGTAAAACCCCATCTCTACCAAAAATACAAATATTAGCTGGGCATGGTTATGGGCACCTGTAATCCCCACTACTTGGGAGGTTGAGACACGAGAATCACTTGAACCCAGAAGGTGGAGGTTGCAGGGAAATTGCACCACTGCACTCTGGCTTGGGCAGCAGAGCGAGACTCCATTTCAAAAAAACAAATATGAAATCATACCATTTGCACATTATTTTAAGGTCAGCAAAACTACATCTGTCTTGTGCTTTGGGTTTGTTTTACAATAGATGAACTACCATCTCCACATCTCTATCTGGCAATACTTCTGGTTGAGGCCTTCAGTTTTGAATCTCGGAGCAGGCTTCAGACACAGAATATGGCCATTTGAAAGAAGTGACTTTCTCCTGTGCTAGGCTCCATGAGCCTCACACCAACGGGAACTGTGCTTCAAAGAAATCCTCCCAGGAACCTGGAGAATGCTTGGGATGTTATTCTGCATGACTCAGAACCAGCGAACACACTTGCGAACTTTTCAAGCCTTCCTTTACATCATCATGTCTGCTAACATTCACTGACCAAAGAAAGTCACATGAAGAATTCAGAAACAAGAAGCAAGGAAATAGAGCTCCTTCCTAATGGGAGGAGCTTCAAAGTCACAAGGGTGTGAATAGGGAAAATAAGAAGTGGGCCATTTTTGCAACCTATCATAAGAGGTTTGAAAGAGCTGCTGTAGGCAGAAGCTTAAAATTAAAAATCTAAACACAGAAAAGCTCTTAGGGAAGCTTTCCCATTCTATAATTCCAAGATCATTTTTCTCAATATTATCTAAACTAGAAAGACTACTGCCATTCAAAGCCATGATATAAGATAAAAAATAACAAAACTTACTGAGCCCTTTCAACATCAGGCCCTGTGCAAGGCACTCCATATGCACTAACTCATCTCCCCTTCTCCTAACAAACCTAAGATGAGTGTATTATTACCCCAGTTACAGGCGAAAAAACTAAGGATCAAAGAAGTTTGATAACTCCTGCAAAGCCAGGATCAAGCACTCCCATGCTCTCTTCAACCACACCACAGAAATTAAATTATGCCCATTACCTTGTCTTCCTTTCCCTTACTGAGAGAAGGTATGTAACGGTTTTCACATACAGATCATTGCTGGCCAAATATAGAGTCCAAAGAATTAAAATTTCAGTAAGTGAACCACCAAGAGTCAATTACAGCACAGGTCAGCCATGAAATTGTAGCTGTGTATTTTTAGGGCCGTTGTATACTAACAGACAAGGCCTATTTGTTTTCCTTCTCTTGCCATATTGAATTCTAAAATTGAATCCTTGGTTCAAAACGTTCTGATGCCATTTGTGTAATGTCAGTTGCAAAACAAATTCAAGGAATCCTGAAGAATCTAATAATCATGTGTCAACCAAAGATGGGGGTTGCATTTTTCATCCTATGAATAATGCATTTTAATGAAACCAATTCACTCCTCAAGTTTGAAAGCCACAGCCTAAATCTTCCCTTCTATCACAGTATTTTGTTCTGTGTGGTCATTTGCCGGCCTTTGCTCACAACTTCAAGAGGCAAGGACAAGAAAAGTCAAATGCACATGAACATTCAGGGTCACTTGGCATTCACTTGCCATCAGAGAAAACTTTCCATCCCAAAAGGCAGGATTCTCACTTGGTATGACCCATTTACTTTCCCTGCTGAAATATACAATTTTCCTTTTGATACGGGTGTTGGCTCCCATCGATGTCTGGCATGGGGTAAAAAGATCAAAAAGTAAAATGAAGTTTTGCCTCAGCAATCCTGTTGGAATTCCCCAGTGGAACTTCTAAAATGGCCGACTTTTCAAAGTGGCGTAACAAGCAATGAGCCATTTAGTGATTCAGCTGGAAATACAAAGCCCAGGATGTTTATCCTTAAAAATTTCCATAAGGTTAATAATAATAAAACAAAAAAGAAAAAGAAAACAGCAAGAAAAGAATAGAAAGACAACACGTTCTTCTGATTTACAATAGGAAGGGCAAAAGATTTCATCTTATATAACAATTCCAGTCCAGTGTCTGCAAATAGTGTCTTCCTGGTATGCTATATGAAGAAGAATGTTGAGGTCACGTCTGCACGTGATGGGAAAAGTGCAGCGATCAATTGGCAATATCTGCTTTGTTAAACAATAGGAAGTGGAAGTCTGTGTGCTATCCTGGCTTCATTCTTCCAAAGTCACATTTATCTAAAAGCTCATCCAATATGTTTTATTCTACAGATGGACAATTTTTTAAAGTATATTTTAATGTCCAATATAACTGATGGCATTAAAGAATTACAATAGACTGGGCATGGTAGCTCACACTTGTAATCCCAGCACTTTGGTAGTCAAAGGTGGAAGGATCACCTGAGACCAGCCTGGGCAACATAGCGAGATCACATGTCTACAAAAAATAAAATTAGTTGGGCACCTGTAGTCTTGCTACCCAGGAGGCTGAGGCAAGAGGATCCAGGTGGTCAAGGCTGCAGTGAGCTGTCACACCACTGCACTTTAGCATAAGCAACAAAGAAAGACTGTCTCTTGAAAAATAAAAAAAAAAAAAGAACAAAAAAGAAAAATTGCCACAATAGGCTACTACTACTCAGAAAAGTAATCTTGGCTGGGCATGGTGGGTAACTCATGTCTACAATCCCAATATAATGAGACACCATGTACAAAATAATTTAAAAATAAGCTGGATATGGTGACATGTGCCTATAGTCCTAGCTATTTGGGAGCCTGAGGTGGAAAGATCACTTGAACCCAGAAGTTTGAGGTTGCAGGGAGCCATGATCTCACTAGCTGGGCAACAGAACAAGACCTTGTCAGAAAAAAAAAAAAAAAAAAAAAAAAAAACATGAGAAAAGTGAGCTAAGGTTATCAGACAACCATATAAAATGCCTATAACACATTTACATATTTATTGTTCATACCCAAGCTCCATAAAATTGGCTTCATCCAACTGGATTTCTCTTTAAAAATAAATAGCTATTCTTTCCTATTCTCACCTTACCGTTTAGAAATCGAGTGCTATGAAATAACTCTGTAACCATGTCTTTCCACAGCTTCAGAATTAAATCAGTTGCTTTTGGCTGAGCAAGAGGTCAGACAACACTGAGAGCCTTGTTCAATAAAAGCAATGCAGCCCCATAGCATGGCTTCAAGGACTGCATCAGATCATTAAGTAGAAATTAACTGCTTTTTGTGCCTGCTAC